>NW_014558991.1:1101950-1145078 GCF_001313825.1 Dinoponera quadriceps
GGGGGGGGGGGGGGGGGGGGGGGGGGAGGTAAGCTTGCACTTCTCGCCGATTGTTTTGATATTCTCGCACATACTCGTATATTTTTTTCCGCAAGCGATCGTTGCATAACATTCTACGGAAAACGTTGCGTTGGCTCTTGAAATATTCAAACGGACTGTCGGCGACATCGCCGGCAGTTAATTAACATGCGTTTCTCCGATCGAATCGTACTTATGCGAATGTCAATACTACGAGATAGTATGCAGAGGTGCCATGACAGCAGTACGATGATGAATCAGGAAGTCAGGATGAAGAATATAAGCCGCCAGGACGGGAACAATGATGCATCATATATTTTCAGACGTTTCAAGCGGCACAATAATTTCGCGATGACAATAAATGATAAATATATATTTTATATATGCGTATATATTTCTCCAATGCCGGTAAAAAATCAATATTAAAGAGATTATGTAACATATATGATATACAGGGTGAGAACAAAATATGGAAATCCCGAAAAATATAAGTTTTGCAGAGAAGTGTTTCGCATAAAAGTTGTATTAAAGATAGATAAATTTTCCCCTCACTCTCAGTTTCGAAGATATCCGAGGGTGGTAATAGTTATTGTCCACCCTGTATACTGATAGACAATTTTTGTCTTGTAAATATATTTCAACATGTGGAAAATGGCATTATAACCATTTATTGCAGTTAAGGCAAGACAATATAGTCTGTACAGTGTCTTTCGGAATTGGATGAAATCTGGAAAATCTTCCGACTCGGGTTAGATCGAATAAGAATAAATTCGATTTTCACGCGACGACGATCTTTTGATCCCGGCACGTACGACCGATCTCGCACGCCCGCGTCCTATTATCGTCGCTTCCGGCGGCGCTAAAAAAAGGAGGTGGAGGAGAGGAGCTGGAGAACGGCTCGAGAATTCGAGAACGATACGCAATCTACGACGCTGCCGTAACGTAACACGTCATCGTCGTTCTCCTCCTCCTCCTCCTCTTCTTCCTCCTCCTCGTCGATTTATTTCTCGAGTTTCTTTCCGGCGTTATTGCCACTCTCGGCCAATTAAAAACGCGCGTTCCCACGGTCGGCGCGTATATTGCCAAAAGTCTTAATAAGGAAACGCGTGATGGAGGTGGCAACCGGAAAAGGGCCCGTGAATCTATGGGCCTCCCTTTTCCCAATGGATGCTTTGTCGGATTCTTCACGCTCACAACGCGCTTACAACTCGATTTCGACATCGCGTTCGATACGAAGCGGTCTCTCTCTCTCTCTCGTGTGAACGAAGTTACCAAAAGACGAAAAGCTAAGTGAACGTACCGTAAAATTGACGTTTAAGTTCTTCGCATCTTTTCTCCTGCAGACGCGCGTCCTGTCGCGCGATTCATCTCGGAAAGTTGAGGTTTTACTTACCGACGACTGCGTGCGAACATTGGATACGCGCAACGTAGGAGGTATCTTCGATGCTACGGGACAGGTCGGTCGGGACAGGTGTGTGTACTCGAGGATCAAGGAACAACGGACGAGACGGAACGACTTGGTCCTAAGGTGGAGGCGCGGATCGATCCGCCGGCGCGTCGACGAGAGACATCTCTTAGTTTCCTTTCTCTCTCTTTTTTTTTTTTTTTGCGAAAACGCGCGGTAGTCTTTATTCACGGCCGCAATGCCTTGCTCATCTTATATAAAGGGATTACATATACAAAACACACGAGGTCTCGTGCAATTCTCTCTCTCGTTTGTCAGCGCTACGTCTCTTCTTCTTTCTCTTCCTTCCCTTTCTCTTCTTCTTCTCCTACTTCCTCTGCTTCGTCTCTTCTCCTTCTGTCCCTTATCCCCATCTCTCTCTTTCTCTCCCTCTATCTCTCACTTTATCATCTCGTTGTCTCCTCTTCCAGCGTATCTACAACGTCGTCGCCACCCGCGACGTTCCCATCCGGCTCTCCTCTCTTCTTCTCGCGATCGCCCATTTCCAAGAAGCTCCTCGCCGATGTGACCGACGACGACGCGCCGTCCTCGCCGGCAAGACTCGCGGGTACACCGGCCACGTGCTATTCCGTGAATATCCCGGGCGCAATTGCGCGATGATCGCGCCCAAACGGGCTTTCAGGCAGGCGAAGCGCGTGGCGGCGGTTTCAAGGCCGAGATCGCTTTCGCGTTCCTCTTCTTCCTCTCGTTCTCCGTGGCATGCTCTTCGGGATCCAGACAAGGATGGTCGGATGGTCGAGGCAAGGAAGGGGGACGGGAAAGGTGCGGCGGACTCGCGATCAGGGAGAGAAAGACGGGGGTGAGTTCGAGAGCATGCAGCGTCCCGAGACGCGCAATGCGGAACGACAACGGTCACGGTGTGTATCGATCGGGACGGCTCGAGGAAACGCTCGTTCGATGATCTCGAGTGTACCTCGCTAGGATGTCGAAGCCGGCAGGCCGGTCTTCTCGCAGTCGCCGTTAGAGTGACGGGAGGCCCTTGGATAATGTCGTCGCGACCATCAGCGTGTCCTAGAGTATCTGGAAGAGCTTCTTGAGTTCCACCATAAGCTGCCAGTCGGTCTTCAGCAAGTCGTCCCTGAAGTAGTCCTTGCAGGCGTCTATGCTCTGTCTGCTTATCTGTAACATGCAAAACGGTAGCGCCCCGGTGGCGTTATTACGCTCGAGAACATGCAAACTGCAAGAGGGGAGGGCACGTTTTTGGAGGAAGGTCGGAATTAGTATTGTGAAATCTGCAAGGGAAGCCGATCGGGTCTTCTCGGAACCACCGAGAATGTTCGATCATTCGATCGACGATTCATCATGAGACGGGTAAATCGAGCTGAACGGTCGGCGTTCATAAAGTAACCATAACACGTGCAGCTGCTCGCTCATACAGAAATCTCGGGGAGCGTGCGTTTTTCTTGCACGGGGGGGGGGGGGCTACGTGGTTTTAATTTTCACGCAGCGCTTTTCGCGAACAGTAGTAACAGAGAGAGAGAGAGAGAGAGAGAGAGAAGAAAAAGAAAGAGAGAGAGAAAAATAGAGAGAATAGAGGGAGAGGGGGGGGGGACAGAGGAAAGGGAGCGCGGGCGCGCACGCTCACCGGTCCATTCGGAAACGTAACGCTTCACAACTGTTTCCGCCCCCACTCCCGGCCGGAAGTCCCGTTTCATTCATGGATCGGTCACAATGGTGGTTTTACGCGGCTATTGAGGACGCCTGCCTCCCCCCGCCGCGCCTCTTCAAGCTCTCCTCTCTCCCCTCTTTCCTCTCGCCCTCCCTCTCCAATCCGCCACGTTTCATTCTCTCTGTCTCTCTTTACCCTCCGTTCTCCTTGTCCATCGTGTTCCTCCTCTCTATCTCTTTCTATCTTCCTCGGTCGCCCCCACGTGTTTCTCTCTCTCTCTCTCTCTCTCTCTGTCTTTCTCCCTCCCGCCTTCCCGTCCGTATTACCGCTCGTAAAGTACGCGGAACGTTGAATATACAACAGTTCGCGGTAATCATAAAAAATTTCAACGGCAGCGCGCATAGGAGGAGCGGAGGAGAGCTAATTTGAAAGTTTAAGTTGTTCGTACGAGGAGCTACGCGTGATTCGCGATCACGCGTAGCTCGCGTTGTTATTATGCGATTCCGAATGACGAAAAAACGTTTTTTTGCGCTTTCATCGCGTTTTCTTGCGGCCCGAGTCCCCGATTCGGTTTTCCGGGACGAGGGGGACGCGGTGTTTACGCGCGCGAACGTAGAGCGATAGGCGGATTCGCGGCAACATCCGGTCGCGATTTTCCGCGATTGCCGCTCTCTTCGTCTTCTTTCGCTGACTTCGCCGCATCAAGATTAGAAGAGAAGGAAGGAGGGGAGAACGATGTATATTCGTGCTCGGATAAATAAACGCGGAAAGTTCGGCGAGGAAAGCTCGCGGAGAAATATTGTTCCGCGCGCTTGCGAAACGAGGGAAGACGTGAGCGCTTTGCTGGTCTTCGCTGATTTCGTGGGCAGTGAATGCGTCCGCTCGAAAGCACGCAAACACGAGGCGACCGTGTACGCGATAGAGAATATTTCCTGGCTATTCTTTTTTTATAAATTTTCCTCAGTTTTACGGGGCGTGGTGTGAGATGACATTCTTATTTTTAATTTGTACCTTAAAATTCTGTGGTTTCAACGGTTGACACATTATTTGAGAGAAATGACAAACTATGTTAGAAAAATATTGTGAACTTCTTCGTTTCAGTGGGCCAGTATTTGATAAACAACGAAATAGATTTTTTTTTTGTTGAAAATCAAATATATTTCCTCTAAATAATACTGTTTTTTCCTATCAAACAACAAAGTTTCTGTGAAACTTTAGCGAAGCAACGACACTTTCATTCAAACAAAATAATATTTGATATTAAATTATATCGTTTATATTAAACAAACCTATGCACTCATGCGTTTCTATTATGTTATCTGTATAGAGAGAGAACATTATATAACTTGTTATGTCATGTAATGTTTCTTTCAATTTTACCATGTTTTTTAGCGACGTACGAGTAGACCGTCGGCAAAGTAAATATTGATAAGAAACATACGTATTTCAAGTTGTTTATATCATTAGTTTTCAGTTTCAAAGATATAAATAGCATGTGTCAAGCGGAAGGACGATAAATTAAGGCGGCGTATCGCGACGCGCGTTCCTCCGTTAAGAAATTCTACAAATACAAGTTTTACTATAAAAATTCCCCCCGTGTCCGAATAATGTTCTCACCGAAGAAGCACTCTCTTTGTACCTCTGCTGTTTGGCTCGCGCGCACGTCGCGACTTATCATGCGTGTGCAAACTGTCAGGAGAGTTATCGCCGACTCGTCGCCGCACAATCACCTGACTCAACGCACGATTCGAGCTTTTTTTATTGTTCATGTTTATTCCGCACGTCGTTTTCCGCAACTTCCCGGTCGGAAAGAGAGAGAGAGAATTTGGATTTCAAACGTGAAGCGTCCGCCGATTCTCGTCATTGTCCACATTGCTTTTTCCGTCCATGTATCGCGTATTCTCTAGCGATTCTCTCTCTCTATCTTCCCGGAGCGTGTTCCTCGAGGGAACAAAAGCAAGAGCGCTTGCTCCAATTTTCGCCGACGTGTGCGGCGAGCCGACGTCCGTGTCGTCGGCGGGGGAATCATCGTGGGAACAAGATACTTCCGGAACTGATTCCACGAACCGAACGGTAACGACGACTTCCGCTTGTCTACCAAAGCACAGGAAGGTGCTCGAAGCGCAACGATAGAACAGGCCCGGGGAAACGAGAAGGAGGAAGAGGAGGCGGCGGGAGATGGAGAACGACGAGGGGAGGAAGGAGAGTAAGGAAGGATGGAGGAAGGGAAAGAATGAAGAGATGAAACATCGGTCGGTTGTACTTGTCGAAGAAAAGGTGCCGTACCGTTTCTCGACAACGAACGCCTACGAAACGTCCGTCTTAATTAACGATCGCATATGTCTTTGCATACGTCTTTTCGGGAATATTAACAATGGCATTATTAATATTTAAGATGGCATTAGAACCGTGCTTACAGCTTTCCTACAACATTTTCCATTCATGCATCTATTCTCTTCTTATCTAATAACGTTATCTATTGACCCTTTGCAGTTCCACAACGAGCCTATCTTGACATCGTGCTTCATTCTAGCCAGTTTTACAAGTCAATTTTTAACTCGTTAATCAATTTTAATTCATTAACAATTCATAAATGTGCATCTGTTGCATCTGTTAAATACTGAAATGTTGCGAAAAACGCAAATCGTTTCATGATATAGCGAAGTGAATGGATCAATACGGATCGATTGGAAAGAAGGTTCGAAGACAATTCAGTTAATATCGGTAGAAAATGCATCGATATTTTGCATTTGTATTCATCTATATTATCTATATCTCGTTGTTTTCAATCGAAGCGAAAAAGTGTGTTCGCTCGAGACGTTAGGATGAAGTTTCCAAGCGCGCCAAGGGCCCGATACTCTCTCCGTCGTCGATTTGTAGTAGCCGATATCCTGGCTTCTCAAGGAGGAAGACGAAAAAGGAAGAAGAGTTGAAAGTAGGAGGGGGAGGGGAGGGAAGAAGGAGGCGGAGGGGCGAAAGATAGCGAGCTTCTACGAAGGCCGGAAGCCGGCGGCGGACGGGCGATCGCCGCCGGATGTTCATCTTTCCCCCTGCTCTTCCTCCTCCTTCCCTCCCCTCTCTCTCTCTTTCTCGATCTAGGTCTCGCATACTAAGTCTCGAATTTGCGTCAAGGCGAAAACACGTTTCTCGCGGTTTCGCGCGGTCTAATGTGAATGAAATAACGCGCGATCGACAAAAACGACGTAACACGCACATTCTGTGGAAGGTGTCGTGTTAAATAAAGATCAGTCTCACGATACTCGTACGATTTTCGTGACAATCAAGAGTTTACATCGTGGTTATTTCGATTTACCGCTCGAGTTGGACGGGAGTCGGTGATGAATGAACAAAACTCACCTTGCTGACGAGGAAGTCCTTTGCCTCGAAGTGGCGGCCGAACATTTTCGGCGCTTCGCCCGGTATGGGTTCAATTTTGATGCAGACCTCCTGACCTTTTCTCGCCGTTTTCATGGATTTTTGATCGTACTGTATGCTAGTCACCATGCCTAATTCGACGAACTGAAACAATAGTGTGCGAGGATATGTGCGTTAATTACTAAAGCTCAGCGTAAATCGCGTTAACGTAGAATTTAAAATTTCCTCCCGGGAGATACACTTTGCGATAAACGTGCTCGACGCTCGTTTCAATATTTTACGCTGCGCGCGTTCTTTAACTTTCTTGGTACGAGTTCTCACTAAAAAAAAAAAGGGAATGAAGATTTAATCGAAACGACAGCAAAAATACTGTCACTTCGAATCGCAAGGTTTTTCCTCTTTCATATATTGCTTGCACTTATCAGTTCGTACTTTACTATTAATTTATAATTCATTTACGAACGTAACGCTGATTATATTCTTAAAGGTATTAGACTTGATTAGATTCGAGTGAAATTCTATTCTGAGAAATTCAGAGAGCACAACTCGACGGTATGCATTTCATTCATTAAAATACTAAACTTCGATGAGAGAATCATTCAAGAGTTCATTCAAGAAAAAAGAAAAGAGAGAATCTCTCAATGTCGCGAGAACGAGGTTTTCGCCGAAGAAATCGCCAAATTTGCATCGCTCGACGATCTCAAGGACACGATGAAAATCGAAGCGATCGGCAGGCAAGAGAGCGGTTGCAACTTCTCCTCCGTTCGCGTAACGACACGATACTACCTCCATTCACACACGCGCTCGCGCGCGCTCATTCGCTCGCTCGAATTAGCATCAACGGCTCGAACGCTCGAACGTGATTTAACGGCGAGCTCTCTCGCGCGCGCGATCTACCGAAACAGGTCTTTCCGCGGGTGAAGCTTCGGTCTGTGGTAGCACGACTCGCTCCGCGCAGCTCTCTTTTTTTTTCTTTTCCTCTTTCTCGCTTTTCTTTTTCTCCTAGCTTCATGCTTTCCTTCTTCTTTTTCTTTCCTCGCCATCGATCGTCGGTGTCTGGTCGCGTGGGTATAACTTCGCCTAGGCACACCTTTACCACGGCCGGAAGTCGGGACCAGCCGAGTACCTGAGCGCGCCGAGCGAGCGAGCCGAGCATGCCTGCCTCGCAACCGAGTCCCGACGTGGGTACGCATTTTCGTCCCGTGAATACCGGCGAGAATCAGTGAACTAAGTAGGTAGGTAGGCAGATATATACCCGCATATACGTAGGTCGACGTAGGCTGCCTGCCGTGGTCGGATCCACCGGGTGTTCGCGAATATCCTGATATCCACGATCCACGACAATGCTCGAGTCGAAATTTTGATCCTGCATTGAAGTCTACTCAGTTCCGTCTGAAGCCCTCGAGTGAAAAAAAAAACGGAAGTAACTTCCCATTAGCACTAATGATGCCCCTTTGATGCCACGAAAGGAATTTAGATCTTGCGGGATGGGAAATCTTAAATTCTACGCTGAATCTCCGAGTGGAAAAAAACGAAAGTAACTTTCCATTTGTAGCATCAAAAAGAGCACAATAGAAGACCTTGGAAGACAATACAGAACTAAGTGGACTTAACGTATAATTGAAATTTCGTCATGGAGGACTCTGTGTTACGCGATAAACAAATAAAACTAAAAAAAAAAAAAAAAGAACTAAAACTTTTGCATGCACCTAATACTTCAATTCGCTACATAATTATCTGTGCTAAAGTTTTTTTTATTCAAGCAAAGGAGAGGATCGACGATAGGACGGAGGTTTGTTCGCCGAAAAACTCCCCTTCAGACTGATCGATAAATTGTTTTTTAATAACACCGTGTCTGAGAGACGAGTGAGCCTCGTCTGAGGAGAAAAGAAAAGAAGAAAACACTTTTCGGGGGAGGAGGGGGGGTTCTGATCCACGACGTGATCCCGACACTCGCAGCGGGAGCTCGGCGCGTACATAAAAGATTTTCGTCGGGCGCCGTTAGACGGCTGCGGATCGCGAGTTATTGAATCTCGGGACACGCTGTATAACGGTGTATATAGGCGAAAAAGCCCGGGCACGCTGCTCTGCCGCGGCTGCGACACACCTGCGGCCGCGAGAGCGCAAAGTGGGCGACAAACCCGGACACAGTCGCGTCCAGGATTTGCAAGCGCGAGCGAGAGACCAAACGACCAGCCAGCCGCGGTTGAAAAAGATCCGCGGCTTTTACAACGGCATATTCTCTCTCTCTTTCTCGAAGGAGAGCCATGTGCGATTGAGATACTCGTAAATGTTTACTGTCCAGTCAAGACGCGACATTAACGTGGACATTACGCCGCATTTCCTGCGCCAACGAGGTCGACTCGTTAACTCTTCTTCCCCTGCCTAGCCGATTTTCGTGGTTTCTCCTGTCACACTTCGAGCATGAAGTAAATTTCCCAACGAAAAGTGATTTTCTACAAATAATCGTTATGACTAACTATGACGATTGCTTCAATAATACACGGAGGGATCGTGCGTGATGCATCCACGTTTCGTGCGAGTCTTGTAATTCTTTAATATATAATATCGGGAAAAGCATGAAGTAGCCGGAAAATCCGAAACGTGTACAAATTTTAGTCAAATAAATAGAAATACTAAACCTTAAGAGAAATCAGTTTCTCTGTGGAGAGTTGAAAATGAATTTCGAACGGGTGAATCACGAGACGAAGCAGGACTTTCGCTGTATCTCGATTCACCTTTTTCGATTCCACGTGCGCGTTGCTAATTACAAACGTGCTTAAGCTGTCACGCGAACAGCGCCGGAAATCGACTCCCGTGGAAGCGACTTGGGTGATCGGTGACGACGTACTAAGGAGCACAATGGAAATCGGCGTAACGAACAGCTCATTTTCCGAATCGGACTTGTTTCTCCATCGCGCGATCGCGGTCGGCAAGAAGACGCCGTCGGGACGAATTCGCTCGGACGAACGAAACACATTGTTGCGGCCGATGCAATTCTCGCGACGTCAACAACGACGTGTCACAAGGTTGGCAGTCGCGATATCAATAGGTGGATCGGTTGAATATACCCACCCGTGTGTCCGAAACCCACGCCGAGACCAGCGGATTCTCGCTCGGCTCTCCAGTACCGTCCGGTATCTCCGCGTAGCGGTGACCAAGAAGAAAGGCGTCGCTTTTCGATCCTCTCTTGAATGAACGAACTTCGAAAATAGCGCTGAACATTTGAGTTACCGCTAAATAAACCCATATTCAGTACCTGCATACGTTTTGGATTTTCCGACTATTTCATATTTTCTCGATATTACACACTACGCACGAACCTAACAATTAGGAGAGCGCTTGACACTTCTTCAAAAAATTATCACGATTCAAGTAGCTTCAACTTCGTCGACAATTATCGAATGACTTTTATCGTTTCTTCGGTTATCTTTTAATTCTGCTAATTTTTATGTACCAAAAAGGACGAGCTGAGCAAAATGAGGAATTTTTTCGTCATTTTGAGGCGTGTCACGAGCGCGCGAGAAAATCTGAGAAAATGTTGGATCTTTCCACGTGGAAGATTGAAGTTTTCTTTCATTCCATTAAGATATTCCCAAGATTTTCAATGTCTTTTTTTTGCTTTCATAAATAATTACACACCCGAGCACGAAACAACGGCCACGCGGAATCGAGAAGGTAGCGAGAAACGCGCGTCGTTCGTGAGACATCGCGCATGTTAGGGTTAATAATCCCAGACGCGAAAAAAATACGGTCGTCCGTTCACGGTGCCCGCGGTGCCGTGTGCGTGTTCCTCGATACTTTCTGGCCGGGCGTACTTTTATGGCGTACCCCGTCGTCAAATTCTCGACACTCCGCCGCGACCGGAGGAATTACCATATAGGTGCACGTGTGCAGGCGGGCAAACGAACCTTGTTCGTCCTCCGTCTCGACCTTCTCCGCCCTTTCTTCCAGCCTATCGCGCGCGCGCTTTCAATCCTCTCTTTTGCCTCTGCTCTCTTAACCGCTCGAGGTTTTAAGATAAAGTCCGGACTGTCGGAGGACCAACCGCTAATTTTGTACGTCCATTCTTTCGTTCTTCTTTTTCGTCCTCTCTCTCTCTCTCTTCCATCTCTCAAATGTATAATATTACACGACGTATTTTACGGCTGAAGTTCCTTTCATTCTTGTTACTAGGAATTTCGGGAATCTCTCTCGAGGTCAAGTCTCCGGCTCTCGGGGTCTCGTCGACGACGACGCTGGCTTTGACCTGGAGTGACGCGTGAAATTCGTAATTCTCGCTTAAAGGTAACGCTCGCGTACGCGCCGGGAGAGAAGGAAACAAATCGTGCCGATTTGCCGGCTTAAAGCAGCTACCTCAGAGTGTCAGAATTCACGTCGGGACTTCGTCTCGGTGCGTTTCGGAGATGGGCGCACTTCCGTCCCTTTCGCAGCACTGAGAAGACGAAAGAAAGAGTGAGAGGATCCTCCGGCGTGCCGGAGGATCTCGGTGGCAGCGGTTTTACGGCGTCAAAAATCTGCACCAGCGCGGACCCATCTCACCTTCTGTAAAATTACGGAAGCCATTACCACGCGCGCGCGCGTTATCGGCGCGCTTTTCCTTTTACGACCAACGTTTCAATGGAGGACGCTCGTGGACACGAGGAAGGCGACGGGTTTCGCTATCTCTCGCTCTCACGCGACTCTCCGGCTCTGATTCTCCCCGTGGATGTTACACGTATGCCGTCCACTTTAAATTTATCTCGTTCTAAGTGTTCGAGAGACACACGAGAGGAGATCTCTCTCTTTCGCGCGCGCGCGACAACGTAGGTGGAAGAGCGGATCCTCCCGGAGGCAGGGGGGAGCAGGGAGGACACGAGGAGGGCCAAACGGAAAAGCGTGCGCTACACATCTGCCTTATCCACTGTTCTTCCGATGTTCTGAACAATCTATCCATTTCCCACCCACTCGTCCGTCGCTCATTCGTCGCGACTTTTCCATCGGAACGTTTTCGGCCGGTTAAACCCCACATAATTTTCATCCATTTTATTTGCGGATGTTCCGTCATCGTTCAGACTGTATTTCAGATGGCAGAAAATATCTTCCCTCCACCATCCTCTTATGCTTCGCTAATCCGAGCTCTCCGACGCGAAGCCTATACGAATGTATATCTTTTGCGGACACCGGGATTGGCCGAGAAATGATTATCCTCGCGAGCGAAGGAGGAGGAGGAGGAGGGAAGAAGTCCAGCCTCGACCTTGGCACCTAAGCGCGCTCGCCGATTCCTTTCTCGGCCTTCGCGAAATGGGAATCCGCGAGGCGGTGCAGTCGCATCGCCTAGCCGAGGGCTCGCTCGTCGTCGTTCCGCGAAACGCTAGGCTACGTAAGCGTTGCACCTGCGGCATCACGTCACCTGCCGTCGTGTACCGTAAGATCCACGTGGCTCGAGAGAGAGAAAGAGGAGGAGGAGAAGACAAAAAGAGAGGAGAGGCTGCCGATACGCGAGAGCATCGGAGAGGATGTTATTATCCGCGACATCCGCGCGCGCGCGATATATTATTTATTCCGCGGAGTATACCGACGGATATTTACATACGCCGGCTTACGCAACTCGGCCTGTAGCGGGTGCGTAACGGTATCATAAGCGCGTTCGTTCTCGCGATGTGCACGTGCCGTAGGAACATATTGACACACCTATCGAAGGCCGGAGAAAAACGTCTTCGGAACAACTCTACTCGCGCATACACCGGGAATCACCTTCGCGCGCCAGCGAGTGCAGTATTTACACCCGACGGCTCGCTCTCTTTCTCTCCCGACACAGCGAACGTTGCGATATATGACGCTGTAAAAAGCCCGCGTGAAGGAATACGACGGCGTGAAATTCGAACGTCCCGTCGAAATCAAATTCCCTCCGACAATTGTTGTCGCAATTGTTTCAGAGACAAGTAAATATCTACACGAAGGAAATACATTATATACGGTCAATTATATTTCTACTTCTGACAGATATTTGCCAAGGAGCATCGGAATGACTATTTCACCTGGGTCAAGTAAATGTCACTCGAACAACAGCACTTTCAGCGAAGGAATTTTCACGAAAAAACCCAAGCCGATATATTTGTAATCAGGCGCAACTTTATTTTTCCGGTCGTCGAAGAAAATTACCGATACATTCATTGAATCAAGTTATGCCTGTGAAAATGTCGGCTTTGAACTTCCCGTAAGAATTCCCACGAACTTATCGAACGACCCCGCAATTCCTGCCGATCTTCCGGCGGAAAGCGACCACCGTATTTCAGCGTGTCGGTGTTCACAAAGGCTCCCTTCAGAGAGTCCGCGCTTCCGTCTCTCTCTCTCTCTCTCTCGAGAGAGAGAGAGAGAGAGAGAGCAGAAGGAGCCGGAGGATCTCGCGTATTTTTCCGAGTGTTTCCACGTGGATTATTTTCGCGGATGCAATATTTACATGCGGGCTCGCAGCTTACCGCTCGTGTACACCGTATTTATCGCGGCCGCGTGCGAAGATACGAAGAACGACACAAGTCGAGGGAGTTAGTCGTTCTTGGCATACTAGATAGCAGACGCGTCGCGTCGCCTCCCTCGACGGGAGCGAGCGAGCGCGAGACGGGAACCGGAAGTCTATTTTCGTGGCCCGCACCAATTTAGAAGGCTTTATAGTACGAGCGCGACGAGAGTTAGGAGCTCTAACAGCCTAACCACGTCGTCGTCGACGTGGCGCTTTCTGAACGACTTCTACACGCGCCGCGTGCGCTGAACGCGCCCCGCCTTTCGCGCGAACCAGCGTCGCCGAAATTGAAAGGCCTGTCGCGGGAAGAAAGAGAGAAAAGAACAAAGCTCTGATAAACGTAGCCCACCCTCGCGACACGGATACGGGTGGTTTCAGGAAAAAGCAGACGAGGAAGCGAAGAGTTTAACATCGTCGGCTGCTAAGTGAGTCATCCCGCAGTTGCCGTGAACGGAGAGAATTCGCTCGTTTTAAATACCCAGCACGAATGTGAGATACTCAGATCTGAATTCAGAGGTAAATTCGAGTTTGTTTATTGTTTGAATCATGATATATGCGACATTACATTTGCAAGCGCGACCCTGCTGGAAAACTCACATCTATCTCCAAATTCAACTCCGGGATGTCTCACCTGAGGCAAATTTCACGAGACGAGTGTCAATAGGGGGCTTTCGATTGTCAGGATTTCCTGGCAAAGAAACGAGTGTGGTTCTGATTGCGTAAATGGAACGTCGCGAGTTAGATACAGGAATGGCGCGACGAACATCCCGAATTATCCCGAGGTATAAAAAGGCGGTGAGTGAGTTACTGAAATAAAGATAAAGGAGGAATTTTTCCCTCTTGTTTTTGGAAATCTTCGAAAGAGAAGGAGAGAGAAGACACGACGAGGTGTCATAGCTTTTCCTTGTCACTAGCGTTATGAAACTATTTCCGGAACCGTCGATTACGTTACCACGCTCGTTTCGTCCACGTAGTCGTTACTTCCGCTCTCTTCTGGATCTCGATTGCATCAGACTACAGATCGGATTTTAGTCCCGCGGTCTTGCATTCTATTCTCGTTCGTTTTCCCGGCCCGCCGGAAATCCCTTCGCGCCGTTTCTGTACGGCGATCGATACTCCGATCGGAATTCTAATGAATTATTAGGGACGCCTACGAGTAATCAAGCATTTACAAGACTCTCGTCAGTTTTCATACAGAGAAAAAGGTTTCTTTAGATTTAGCATTTCTATTTCTTTGACTGAAATTTGTTCCACAGAAACAACATATACGAAATATCATTTGTTTGAGTAAGAGAATTTTAATTGTCTCATCTCATTAAAAAAAAAACTCTATTATTTAACAGGGAGAACGCTATTATTTGAAATAATTTCTTTTAACCAAATAAAATATTTAGTTACAATAAATGTGTAAAATTAAACGAAAAATAATAATAATATAAAAATAATTTCTTTATAAGAAAATCATCTTTCGTCTCAAATTTTTTATTTGAGATAAAGATACATATTCGTTGAAAAGTCTAACAATCGTGCTTACTAATCGAAATATTATTCTCTTTGGAGCCAACGATGAAATTTGCTTGGCTGCGATCAAACTGATTAAATTTGAAGAAATCTTTTTCTTGGTGTGGGAGTAGCTCTGAAAAAATGCGCGAAACTTCCGTGGATAACGGCACCGCGCGCGCGCGTCTATTTTGCGAATAAGCGATTCCGTCGAAAATATTCCGTGTGTCCGGGAAATCTGGCGATTTTCCTCGAAGTACAACGGACGGGACTTTCGAAACTCGAAGACGACGCGGCTTGCCGACGGGGCTAAACGCTGCTGGCAGCGTTACGCTGCGCTCTTCGCTGCTAGCGTATGCTGTTTCACGTCCGTTTCCCAGCGCGTGTCTTCCACATGCGCCGGAACCGTTTATTCCTTTCCTGCGCGCGCGTGCGTTTTTTTATCGTTGTTGGCAGAATTAATCGCAAGCTCGGGTAAAACGATCCCGTCGACATTGGAAACCTCGTATCCGGCCGGCCACTTCCCTCTTCCTCCCCGTCCTGTCTTCCGCTCTCCTAACCGCTCTTTTTTCTCCCTCCCCTGTCTCCTTCTCTCCTTTCTCTCCTTTCTCTCTCTCTCTCTCTCTCTCTCTCTCTCTTTCTATTTCGTAACGACAAACACGGTGGTAAATAATGATTCTCGCGTCGACGAGACGCAAGGCGGACGTTCAGGGGGGGAAAAAAAAAAACGGGCGCATCGTGCTTCCCGCGAAATCTTTAATTTGTTCGAATCCTGACATATCCTCAAGGAAAGGGGAAATACACCGCATATAAAATCTCTAAAAATATAAAAATATTTCGACTGATTTAGGCACCATTTACATCATTCAGTATAATAATTTTTATTATATTTTACTAATGTTCTAATTTTCCGTAATAAAATTTTACCGTCTTCTCCTACTGAAACTACTTTTCGGGTCAAACGTTTGAAATATTATTTACACTTATCTGACACCGCTCCGTTAAAATGACACAAAGTTTCCAGGATAAAAACCCCGAGATTCAAAGAGTTAAAAATAGTCCAAATTAAAATTCTATCGGAGCGTCGAAACGTCCACGTGAAAAGCAGCCGTAACGGAAACGACTCCCTCGTCTATTTTCTCGCCGAGAGCCCATCCGAAACGCCTCCTCGAGAACCGCCATGGACGCCATGGCTGAGAAATCTCGAAGTATTAACTAATCCGGCGGAAGCGGGACATTTATTACAATTTACAGCGTGAGTGAAGTAAACGAAAACGCGCGTATCCATCGATAGCCTCCATCAAGGACGACGATCGGAAATTCCATCGGCCGCAGCACGTGGGACAAAAACGTAGACGAAAATGGGACGTACGGAGGAGCGTGACTAGAGAGACGATATTAAGAGCAAGATAGAACAGAGAGGAAGAGCGACATTTGGACGAGGGGAAGGAGGGCGTAAGACGGCGCGCTGCGATAGCGAGCGCATTCACGCCGCTTACTCAGCGACCACATCCCGTCTTTCGGCCGTCTTCCGGCCTGTCAGTAGCGTTTCGTGGAAACGCCTCTGGGCTTCCTTCCGGCCGTTTATCACCCGCTAGACACGAGCCCCTCGCGACTTCCCTTCCGAGCGCCGCCGGGCCGTTCGTCCTTTCACAAGGATACAGACATACGCCGCCCGGCTTCTTCGTGTTCGTGCCGGTGGTATGGCGCACAAATGCTCGGAATAAGCGCGACACGTATCCTTTTGGTATGCGCCGTCCCATAGTACGGTTTTTAGGGGCTCGAGCAGGATGGGTAACTGCCAAGGTAACTCGACATATCCGGCCGTGATCGGTGGCGTCGAAGTTACAAGACGGCACGAGGGATCCTTTTATCATTCCTCCCTGAGGGAGGATCCCTGCCTCCCTCCACTCGTCAAATATCGCGATATCTCGCAGTTCCATTATGCTCGACCCTATTTTTATCGTACCAAGAAACGCGGTAAATGTTTTAGATATTAGACTTGAATACCTAAAATACAAGTAGCGCGTATGAAATGGGAGGATAATAAATTAAGACAGAACGTCGGTATGTCTCGTAGTTACAATATTTTCGAGTGATTTTCACGGTAAGACTCTTCCCGTCTGCACATCGATCGTCTATTTTACCATACTTCGTCTTGCTTTTGAGCATTCCGAGTGCGCGGGAGGTAATCTAGTCGCTGACGAGCGACGGTGAAATTGAGACCACACGCTAATCTGTGGGAAATTCTGTTCATCCGCGGTAATCGAAAAGTAACCCGTATAATTGTCGCAACACAGAGAAATCGCGCGCGCGTTCCGCGTATTCTCCTCCGCTCTCGGGCGATTCGCGACGCGCGAAGTCAGGGGAGATAATTTTCGCGTAGGAGCTCCCTCGTGCTCGAGAATAACAGCCGCCGCGCATTGCGGACAATTGCGAAACGTCGCGGTCTGAATACCTTCTCAATGGAGATATCCTCGGCTTGAAATTCCTACCCGCCGCGAATTTGCACGCGTATACGTGAAGGAAAAGGAAGAGGAATGGGAGGAGGAGAAGGAAGAGGAGGGATGGACGGAGAGAAAGGAAGAACGGCTTTCCGCCGGAAGAGGACTCGCGCACCGGAGCGTTTCTAGTTCCTGTCGCTCGCCCACGAGCTGAATATACTTCCAAGTGAAATCGCTCCTCTAAGCTTCCTCACGGTCCTTCTTTGGCGTTTTCGATTGTCCGCGAGAGTATCGGATGTTGTTCGATAATAGACGCGTTCCTCGGTTTCCGCCCGCAGAAGTAATATTTCCGACACGGTCACACGAATGGAGAGAACCTTCAACGGCTTATGATAAATATAATGCAGCAGAGTGCATGTGTGTGTGTGATGAATAATGAAATATAATAAACAATAATTTCAACCCGTACACTTATTTGAGACAAAAGTTCCTGTCCGTTGGAGAGAATATTTCTGACCCGGTCAAAAACGATTCTCATCATCAGAAACGTTCTTCAAAACGATCTTATAAATCACAACATTTTACTCCAATGTAATCGATGTGTGGGCCTTAAAGGATTAGTAGATACGGTATATAATATACAAAATAAAATATAATGAATAGAATATAATAATGATTTCATCGCATTCTTATTCGGGGTACGAATGCCGAGATTCTCGATACTGAAGACTACAAGAAACTTCATGGCGTTGAATGAAAATTTGACGGGTCAAAAGTGTAATTTTTAACGAGAACGCGTTTTAATCTCCGCGCGACAAGACGCGACGGAAAATGCCGGAGTATTAATGAACTGCGTTGCGCGAGCGACAATTACATTTTCTTTCGCTTCGGTACGTTTGGAGAATTTCGTCACAGCGTATGCGTAATAAATTATCTCCGTCTCTCTTTACGAGACGGCGTTATGAAATCGTAGTGGAGAGATCGAGAGTCGGAGGTGACGAGCTCGATGCGACCAGCAACGTCGATCGTGTTTCTCGCGCCACGATAGCGTGTTGTTGAACTTGCCACGATAAAGGGCCTCCTCCTCCTCTCTCTGCCTGTTTCGTGCTAGTTGCACTCTCTCTCTCTCTCTCTCCTTTTCCCTCTCCGCCCCCGATCATTCTCGCTCGCTCAGTTCGCTCTTCTTCGAGCTTCCAACTTTCGCGTCGCGTCAGCTTTTATAGGGATGACACCGTCCTCCGGGACGTGTCAATCCCGCTGTTTCACATTCAATTTTATCGCAGAAAGATCAAAGAAGAACAGGAAAAGAGTGAACACAAACACAAAGAAGTAATAATGGGACAGTCAGTAGTATGAACAAATAAATACCAAGTTTGTCAAGATTATTTAGAGAAAATTCTCGAGTTTGTTCAATAAAATAGGAAAATTGAGTGGAAACAAGTAACGGAAGCTGAGCCCACGTGTACATCTTATTCGATGGCTTCGACGGTATCCGAGGAGCTTACAATCAAAAAGTGGAATTTGACAAACGAGCGTGCTCCACGCGAACAATTAAGAAACTAGTTCTATTCCATTAGAGCTCTATCGCACACTCAGCAAGACAACAAGCGAACCGGTCCACTTGTCGCTCGGCGGCGACCTGATAAAGGAAGCAGAAGAAAATGGAGAAGTAAGTGGAGATACACGCGAAACGAAGAGCACGACGACGATGAGGACGACGACGACGACGATGATGATAATGAAGAAGAAGAGACGACGAAGCTTTACGCGCGGTGGAGGTTATTTCCGCCAGGACCATCCAATCGTGAAACGCGCCGAGATCTACTCCCGGAGAAGCGGAGAAGAGCAAGCAAAGTGAAGAAAGAGAAAAAGAAGGAGGAAGAGCGCGAGCATGAAAAGCGCAAGGCGCTATCGCGGGGCTCCGCGCGCTCCCGGGTCATCAGGCCGAGAAAGCAGAACTCGCCACCGACCGAATGAGACCCGAACGAGCGAATGAATAACCCGGCCTGCCGAAGGACAGGAAAATGGATGGAACACGCCGGAGGGGTGAGGGAGGAAAAAGGAAACGGCAAGAAAACGGCAGGCCGAAAGAATCCGCCGGATTTCCGCTCGGCGTTAGAGCCGCCTATCGAGATCGGCGTGTTGCGCAACGCCTGTACGAGTACGCGCGTCCGTGTGTTTTTCTGGGCGTGTATGCGTATATGTGTGTGTGTGTGTGCATGCGTGCACGGCCGATAACGCACGATAGAAGTCGCGGGAGAGGAAGCGGATAGAGATGAATAGATAGGTTCTGCTCGCGCGTTCCCGGCGCTCTCCGCGGTGCACGCCGCACCGCGAAATCAAATCCGAGGGAGAAGCGACGCGGAGGGAACGGGGGAATTACGTAACGTCGAACGACACTCGATAGTCATTAGCGTCTCGTCATTAGTGTTACTTACCGAGTCGATCGCGTTTACGGGAAAGGCGTGGCGCGCTTGTAAAAGGCAGGAGGACGGAGGAACGTCGAGGGAGAATTCCGAGATACATGAAAGACGCGACGGATGGAGACGCTTTTTCAGGGTAGGCGCCGCGACATTGTCGCGCCGTCTCGTCTTCATTCTTGTCTTCTTTGTGATTACAAATCGGAAGGTAAAACAGTAAGGATCACTGACGAGAGAGGAAGAGAGGGAGGAAGAGAAAGAAAGAGCGAGGGACAACGGAAAGATTGCGAATACCTGCACATAGAAATTTCTCAAGAGATGTGTCTCAAGATACAATATAGATTCCTATCAGAATGCCCAAACTTGCTACAAAATTGCTTATCTCACTAGAATATCAATTGGGAATTCCGTTCTTATCCCAAATATTTTGGATTTTCTACCCGAGATCAAGATAGAAATAATGACTTGATTTTTTTAATGGATAAAATCGATATACTTTTAAATGGAAAAAGTCATTTTTTGTATACTAACATCAAATTAAATGGGACAAAAATATAAAAAATAAATATTTAAAACGTTTTGAGTATATATATAAATATTATTTTAAGTACTTATATTTTTTACATAATTATTATTTGTATATACTATTATTGTTTATTATTATTTTACTTATTTACAGGAAGAATCTCTCTGCGGATATAATAAATAATTCAATATGTGATAAAAAGAAACGAGAGAAGGAAAATATGTAATAAAATGTACAACTTAAAATAAAATAGGTAGTAACAGACGACGCGATGAGAGAGCGAGGTGGCGTCGTCGCCTCGCAAAATCGGTATGCGGATCTCCGCGTGCGAGATTCTTCGAGCAACCGCCGCCTCCTCCACCTCTCGCCAAATGTGTCGGCGTGCGCGAGATGCGGGGAAAAATCCGCGCGACGCTTGCGAGCTCACGTCGCCGGGCTCGCTCGTAAGCCGCGTCGCTCGCTTCCTTTCGCGGCGCGATACATCTCGCGCGCTCTCCTCTGTCGGGCTACATCCGGTCGTCCGGACGTTTGACAAAGAGCGCCCGACCGGGCCGGCAACAAACTGACCTGCGCTAACTGGAGTTTCGTGAGACTCGACCGACACCCGGGATCATCGTCGGGTCATCGTCGCGTTCCGCAAAAAGATCGCGCGCACCCGATCGCCACACCGAGTGTCGCATTCAACGGCATTCCGAGAGGAGCGGAAGTAACTTTCACGGCTGTAAATCCGTGCAGTTTTTCCGATCGCATTACCTGTCTGGAAGGCCCCTTTATCGCGTGCGATTTTCGGCGAGGCTGAATGAACCCGAGAGCTTTGTGGCAAAATCGGCTGATCCTACTTAAGTTAAGCGTGAAAGACTCGGAAATACGGGTCTGTCTCTTAAAAATACCTTCAAGACCAGACATTGTTCACCGATTCGGGGCGTGTTTTTTTTCTTGAAAGAGAAAACACTGCGGGAAGTGGAGAACACACACCCCGAGCTTTATTCGGGAATTTCCCGGTTCTTCCCGGGAAATACATTCGAATACGATCCTTTTCGCGTTGTGCGCGGGAGGTCAAGTAGTCTATGCGGGCGTCACGACTCGCGGAGACACGAACAGGCGTGTCACTCGTAAATCATTCGTAACGGCAATTCAAGTGTCACAGATCAGCTCGCTCGCCGAAAAATTGGCACGGAAAACTCTCTTTTTCCGTACGTGACTTCGGACTATCGAGAGAGCCGCGTAAAACGAAGCGTGCGTCAAAGGGAGATTCCCGGTGTCACCTGCGCGCTCGTCTTTCGACATATATCGTGTCTCGCGTGGAAAAGTGATCGATCGCTCGGCATCCGCGCGTGTCGTCAGGAAGGAAGGAAGGCAGACGGCCTGGTGGGGAATCGCGAGTTTGCGAAATCGCGATTTCGCCGTGCGAGCGTGGCGAGGACGACATCCGCTAGAAAACGTTGGGAAATATCGCTTAAGAGCAGCCACGAGGCGAGAGAGTGTCGGGCCGAGATGTCCCGCGGAGAATCGCGTGGGCCTCGGATACGTGGTCGGAGCTGCTTTCTATGCTAAAGGGCCCGGAATGCTCGTCGCCTCCCTTTGCGCGCTATCTAACGCCGCGCGACTCCTACGATATCGTCGCCGGGCTCTACGTAAATTCAGTCGTTCTTCGAGAGGCCGAGCCTCTCGAGAGAGAACACCCCCTAAGGCGATGTGCTGCGACATGCTTGATAATTAAACTAGTGTTACATTTTCTTCGGAGATATGAACGTGTAATTATAGAAATTTTAATATATATATTCAAGCGATTCTAACGTCTTTTCGACGGAGTGGAATATTTCGTGTCCGGCTTAGAGTTCGTTTATCCTCAGGGAAGTGACCAGTTACAGTTTTACAAGATTTTTTTTTTCTTTCTTTTTTTCAATAAAGATATCATCTTCTTTCTGTGTGTACGTGCAACGGAACGACGGCGAATCGTAAGAAAGAGATGTTCGAAACTTGGCAAGGAAAGAAAAAAAGACGTAAATTATAACGACTCGTTGCTTCTTGAGCGACGATACTGTGAAAAGGTAACTTTCCCAGATCCCGCCATCTAACCGCGGGGTTTCCGAGAACACCTCCGTCCGAAGGTGCTCCAGAAATCTGGAGGCTGGGCGGTCGGCCTGAAAAAGGCGTCCACCGGTGAAAGGGTGAAGAAACAGCCGGCCGGGTGAGGCGAAGTTGCGGCGCGGTGACAGACCGGCCCGCGCGTTAAATCATCGATCGCTCTCGCTCGCTCGCGCGTGGGTGCGCCAAGCACGGCGACGCCGGTGGGAGAATACATTTCGGATTTTTGTGCGGCGGGAAATTTGCGTGCCGCTAATGGCATCGCGACGCCTACGGGGCCCGCCGAGGCAACCTGCGACGTTTCGCGCGCTACCGCGTAAGGCGAGGCCGGAGAGGCCAGGCTGCCCACCCGATCCCTCCTACGGGAAAGAACGGGACGCGGAGAGAGAGAGAGAGAGAGAGACGGGCGGTTTTCTCGGTCGGTCGGATCCACCTACGGGAGCGCAAGAGCGAGACCGAGAATGCCGGGCCGGTCGCGGCCCGGAGCGGTTTATATGTCCGCCCGCTCGATCGACGCGATCGATCGGCCAACTGAATCGCCGTATTTCCGCCGAACGAGTTCACCTACGCGCGCGCCGATAGGATTTCTCGGTTACCCGCTCCGGTCACGACTCCCTCCCGCGGGCTCCTCTCCGTCTCACCCCTTCATCCCTCGGTCCGCGCGGATTCAATTTTCGCCGCGGGACTTCGACGTAAATTTCATTAATCTCCCCAGCTACACCGCGCGATTATACCGGCCTGGTCCCGGTTATTTTCGGATCCTGGCGTCTCAGATTCGCCACGCACGCTTTTTGTCGTCACGTTACCTCCCTCCCCGGCGGGGGATGAGGATTATGATGACGATGGAAGTCCGTTCCGCGAGTGTATTCGCGATTTGCGCTGAGACTCAAATTATGTTCGCCGCTCGTAGAAATGTAAATTCTTTTTTTTTCTCTTTCGTCGTTATCGTCACTTCGTGTGCATTTTTCTTCTATTCTCGTTCATGTAAGAAAAAAACTTTTCTCGTTTGCGCAAAATAAAAAGATGAATAAATAAGTTTCCGCGCGATGGATGGTGCCGATTCCCTTTCGACACCGAGAAGGATCGACGACTTTATTGACGCTCGCGCGGCGGTATTCGCATTCCGATAACGATGCGAACAGCACAAAGAGGAGCGTAGCGATTTGCAGCGAGGCAGAATCGAAGAGAAAGGGGCAGAAAGAGGGACGGACAGACGGAAGGAGAGAAAATGTAGAGTCTACTCACGTCCTTGCTCGGGACGCAGAGCGGCGTTCCTTCCTTGACGATGCCAGCCTCGACCATCACGCCGATCACGATCGGGTCCCTCGAGTTGTACACGTGCTGAAATCCAAGCGGATCCACCGCTTTAGGAAAAAGGAGAGAGAAAGAAAGAAGAAAAGCCGCGCGTGGAATAGCCGGCGCGCGTAAATCCCGCTTGTTTATCGCGCCCTTTCACCCCCTCACCTGCGGCAGGATCTTCAGCTTGCACGGGAACACGGCGATGTGCTTGTACTCGTCCCGCTTGCGCTGCTTCAGTTCCTCCCTGTAGGCGGTGAATTGGTCGAACAGGTGGTAAATAATGTCCGCCTGCATGATCTTGACGCCCAGCGAGTCCGCCAATTCCTGCGCGTCCCTCTCGATCTTCACGTCGAACGCGAGAATCGTGGCGTACCTGCCGGCAAATTTGACCGATCGATTTAGCGTCCGATTAGCCGGGGTTCTTCGAGGATTCTTCCAGGAAAATCGAGATGAAAGTCGGGAAATTATATCGGAGAATTTATCGAAGAAGTAGGGAGTATCGAAATCAGAGTTTACGCGGCAATTCGTTGATCCAGTTTAGCAACAACCGTAGTTAGTAAACTTTCGCGTCCGATTGGTATATTCTTCCAGATCTAAAAATATAGTCCAATTAAGTGAGCAAGAGCTCACTAACTAAGGTTGTTACTAAACCGGATTAACGTTGCACAGGCCTCTCGGATGGATCTCAAGGCTCGGCTCTCTCGGCCGGCCGTATTGATTTTGTGACGTCATAAGCGGGGAATGACATGCGGTAAGTTATCTGCGGAAACTAAAAAAATATATTTTTTTAGTTCTCCCCGAAAGACATGATAGTTTCATAATGGAAAAAGTTTCACGGATAGTTTGATAACGACAAATAACGGAACGAAGCGCCTGTAACAAAGTTTCATACTGAAACCGAGATCGATTTAATTTCACTGAGATGCAACGTGACGTAACGTGACAAATATATTACAGTTTAAACGACAACCGAGGCTGTACTCACTGGCTGTCGTGCTCCAGCATGATGGAAGCCTTCATGACGTCCTTCTTGACGACCGGTCCGATGCGAATCCCAGCGTACTGTGCGCACAAAAACGAAAAAGCAACGTTAGCACGAGTGAGAAGAGCGTTAGTTGCTTAACGCGAGAGCGATATCAGACGGCGAGAGACTTCTCATTACGCAACAATTTGCTCCGATTTCGCGTGTCATCTCGGCAACATTATTGCATAGTTTTCTCGCCGTTACGTTATTTCGCACATTATTATGCAATCGAGCGCCGAGACCGCGGTAACAATCCGACCACTGCCGCGAGTCACAATCGCGCGGGTCATCCCATGCTAACTCGCGCCAGTTTCTTACGCACAATGGGGACTCTTCATCGACGCTGACACTCGTCGCGCGTGATCACGTGAACGCGCAAAAACGCTCGGCTGTTTGCTTGTCCGAGGAGGAGTAACTGTGTGTCCCGAGTATAAACAAGGAAGGTTACGAGAGGGTCTCACGACAGACGTACAAATATTTACGAAGGAAGTCACGGCTGGCTTTGTGAGTAAAGACGAACGAATTATTCTCGCAAATATTCGCCACGAATCGAGACGGACGAAATCCCGTCGCGTTTAAAAGAGAGAAGAGTGATATCATGCCTAATGATATTATTACGCGTGAACTACAAAGTAATGGGATTTGTGTACACATGTAGGTGAAAGTACGAAGAATCATCCTTCAAAAAGACATCTTTATGAGATCAATAATGCGGTCGACAGAAAAATTCAAACGACGTTTGGACGTTTCCTTCGAGTCGCTCGAGTATATGCAGAGAGAGAGAATCTCCGTTAAGAATGCGACATATAATATTTCTAAAAATAAAAATATTCTAATTTATTTACATCGTTCGATATAATGCTTTTGTAAATATTTAGTTTATCTTAAAGAAAGAAAGGAACAATTTAACATTCATCACTTTTTTCATTTTTTATCCTTCGGACACCGCTGACCGAGCGATTCACGCGACGTGTTAGCATCTCCGAGCTGACGCTACGAGAGAGAGAGAGAGAAAGAGAGACGAATCTCTGGAATCATTGCCACCGACGAAACACCGCGGACTCCGCGGTGTTCGGGGGTCTCTCTGCGTACGGTCGATGTGCGTACGACTAGGCAAAAATAACCAGTGACGCATGCATGCCGCCCAGATTCGGTCCCGAGTCGGTGCAACGAGACGGGACGAGACGACGACGACGACGCGGCGCGACGCAACACGACGTTGAAATCGAAATAAACGCGACGATGCACCTACTTACAAACAAGCCGCTCTCCTCGCCGGCATCGCCGAGGAGACACGGTGCGCCACGAATCTATCGCGGTCGGGAATTGAAGCCGGCCGTACGAGAGTGCCATCGTCGTGACGGGATATACAAGATGTCCCTTGAAGATCCACCAAACAGACAGATACCTTCGACGTTCAAACATTTTTTCCAAGCGCGGATCTCTCCGCTGTAATTAACACGTTGACTGCCGAGTGAGAATTATCTCGTAGCCGGCGCGTGAGAAAAGAACCCGCCGCTCCGTCCACGAGAATTAATCCGCATACCGTTTCTCTTTCCCCCTCTCTTTCCAGGCGATACGTTTTTGCATCGTCAATTTTGTCGAATAATAAATATAAATGATCGATGCATCAATCATACAAAATGACACGTTGATTTTCAAACTCGGTTACCGACTTTGCGGTACGAAATGTGCTGTATTTCATCGATAAACCTTCGTGTATCGCTGATGATGAACGCTCGGATCTATGTAGGGTGGTCTCGTTAGAAATCGCCTCGAAATCGGATCTCGCGCCACGGTGTAACTCCTAAATTATACTTTACACCTTCGTCACAGTGATCACACACCGTAATCGAGCGCGAGGAGTGGACGCGACGATCGCCGACATCGCGGCATCTTAATTCGACGGCGATACGACAAGATCGTATTAGAGGTTCATCTCTATCGAGTTTATATCGCGCGGACAGAAACGAGCCGCTCATTTCTAATCGCGAGTAAACACTCCCCCGGTTATACGGACGCGGTGAACGCGTTCCCGCGAAGAAACGATTAATTAAGAACACGCACGCACGCTTATTTCCGATAACTGGTCGGTGGCTGATACTGCAACATATTAAACTCCGCCTCAATCACCGACCGTAAAGACGAGATATACTCGTGATCTTCGCTATGATTACGCGCGCGCGCCTCCCTATCTTTCCGGTTTGCCAGGCAGATATCAGTTAACCGCCCCGATACGATGTCGGTGTCTAATAACGCTCGGCGCTCGATATATGGGACTAATTGCCGCGTAAAGAGTCCCGCTCAATCGAAGTTAAACACACTGTAAATATACCGTAAGTCTCAGATCTTATCTCGTCCCCTTTCATTCCCCGGCGCTCGTTACTCGTCGCTGGTGCGTACAGTATTGTTTTGTTTAATTATTTTTAGAAAGCTCCATTGTATCCAAGGGTGTCTATTGAAACCCGTAAAAAAAAAAATTCCCGAAGAATTCCCTGACTTTCCAGGCAATTTGTGAAAAATTTCCGGTAAAATGAAAGAAATTGTACGAAAAGAAAAACCTATTTAATATTCTCTCCGTGTACAGAAAAAAAGCGTTCCAGCGTGAAAGAAATCTGGTTGGACGCGGTTGGTCAAGGGATTAAACGGTGATGAATGACGAGACGTCAGACACGCTGACGCTTAACAATCCCGAGTAAATGTACCGAAACCCGAAGAAGTTACTATCTCGAAACACGACTAACAGATCGCTCTTGTCTTCTATGGAACACAAGTTATTAATACTTTCCTCGGGGTCGGTCAATTCGTTCAAAGGCACGTCGGTCTCTCAAGCGGAGATGGCTAATGTACTCCGCGCGGTTACCGTGTGTCCATTCCTACTTTTCTACATTTGTACTTTATGAACTCGGGAGTTAATCAGCCGTCGTAAAAAGGGACGAATAAATAAATATCTTTAAAAGCATTCACACACGCGTCCGTTTCTCTCTCTCTCTCTCTCTGCCTCCGCACAGCACGCACCCTCGAGCCGCGTCCTCCGCGATTGTAACGATAATTATTCTCTCGCGGATATATGCGGACCATGATAGCTCCTATTTACGGGCCAATTCTCAAGCCGGTATAACCAGGCTCGCGGCCGATAGGCGGCGGACGATCGAGGGAGAACGAGGTAGAGACAAACGAACGAATGGACGGACGAGCGAGCGAGCGAACGGATGAACGAGCGGAAGATGATACGTTCCCGAGGACTTTCCGAGATAAGCGTATTTTAGAACTTCCGGCGCGCGTAAGCATTCCGATCCTGACGTGCCAGATGCCGCGCCGGCTCTATCGGCGCGCACGTTTTATCGCGCGTTCACCGAGAGAATGTGAATGTCGGAGACGCGAACGAAAACGGACGATACTTCGATCGCCAATTCGATCATTCGTACTTACACCGGATCGATGTAACGCTAAAAGCTGCTATACATGAAATATATAAAAATATTTTGTACCTGTGTAAGTCCTTGTAAGTTTTGTGTTAAATATATAATATATCCGTGTGTTAACATTAATTACGCGTAATACAAACGCCGGGTTATGTCGGAATTATAACTGAAATTATGATGTACGTTGTAATCTTTATTAACGTACTTCATTCTTATACATCACTAAAGATTACAACGTACATATTAATTTCGACAATGATTCCGATATAACCCGGCGTTACAAATTTGTAGTAATTAAAGCATTTTGTAGTAATTTTCATTACAATATTTTCTCCGTCTATTATTAGCGATCATCGCGAAGTCGATTACTTCAACTCACTCGAGCACTCGAGTAATCTTTCTCTCTCTCTCTTCCTCTTCTCGAAGTACGTTCACTTTTCTAGCTTTAAGATTATCTCCCGAAGTAGTTTAGCCGACGAATCAACAGGATTTCGACAATAGCCGTGCGAGCTGGCGTGAATTCCCGTCGACGACGTCTCTCCTGGTGCGCGATCAAAATTCGTAGCGAGTCGCGAGTTGACGATACTTCGCTTTGGAGGAACGGATGCTCTCTCGAAGAGGAGGAGAGGGATCGCAGGGGGAGAAGAACAGGGCGAGAGAGGTACTGGCGGCGATGGAAAAAAGCCGAGAGAGAGAGAGAGAGAGTAGAGAAAAAGAGAGACGAGAAGGAAAGGACTGAGAGAGAGAGAGAGAGAGAGAGATCTAGTACGACGAGAAAAGGCGGACACGGCAGATGTTGCCGGCGAAAGAAACGCCGCTGGTACAAGCGGGAGGAAGTTGGGAGGAAGAGTAAGACGGTGAGGAAGCGGGACGAAGAGGGCAGGACGGGGTGGAGGAGGGGACGCACGGGGGACTGTAGAGGAGGGAGGGAGGTGCTTCCGGCATTTAAAACCAGCCGTCGGGGCACGGATCCTCTTTAGCCTCTCGTCGTAACTGCGGCACGCTCGCCGAAGAAGGAAACGCTAATTTATTAAACTCGCCTCCCGTTCCGCTCCTCCTGCATATCCTGCCCGCGCCGCGCGTACGATTAGCCATCACCGAAGGACGACTCCCGTGCGCGCGCCTCTTTCGGCGCGATTTCGTGGCCACCGCCGAAGGTGGGCTTTTTCGCGCATCCTTTTCTCGCGACCCGACATGCCAGGAAAGGAAGGACGTGCGTCGTCCCAAGAAGTATATCGAGCACGAATCGGTAATAACTGAACGAGGCACGATGATCAGCACGGATATTGCGTAATGCACGATTTCCTTCGGGCTTACTTTGCGTCTCGTTTACATTTGTGCGTTCTCGCGCGTAGCGTGGGTCTTGTTCGATTTGTCGCGAGAATATCGTCTATTCTTTTTAGCTGCACTGCTGAACTGGTGCGATAAGTTAGAGTTAGGCAAGTGTATATTTTTGTCTCGCTTCAACTTGTTGCACCAGTTCAGCAGTGCAGCTGAAAAAAACAGACCAATAAACAGCGAGAGAGAGAGAGAGAGTGTGTGTGGGAGAGAGACGGAGTTCGGAGACTTTGGCTGGATGTGCGTCTCGCAGGAGAGAACTAATAAACTTACAAATTATCTGTAACTGTCTTAATCTATAATCTATAGCTACAAATCATCGGCGACCTGAACAATATTGACTGTAAAGAGACGTTTCGCAGAAAAGCTAATTTGCTTATGGGAGAGGATCGTAGAAATATCCCCTTAAGTCTTAAAATATTTTTTCTCGAAAATTGGTACCCACGTTGGTACCCAATTGGTACCCGATTGAAATATTTTTTGACGATTTTTCACAAAGATTTTAAGATAGTTTTTCAAGAAAAACTGAGTGTATATATATACATAAATATACGAGCATCTAACGATTGTGACAACTGGGGCTTAAAGGGACACCTGGCGGCGGAGGGGGCGTACCTCGGCGAAATTAACCGAGATTCGGTCAGTGTTTAACGCGTTAATCCGTAACTTTTCTCGATCGCTTCGTAAAAACGCGCTCGCGACGCGGCGAAGCGTGCACGGGCGCTCGCTCGCTCGCGTCCGCGCCCCGCATCCGCTCCCATGTCCCCGGCATATGCAGGCCGCACTCATATGCCGCGGTTAGAAACAATGCGAGGAAACGAGCCATCTTTTCCTGCTGCACCGGCGCGGAAGAGGAGCGAGCCGCACTTCCGCCCGCCCGTGACGCGAACGGTCGACTCGCAGGTAACGAGGCGCTTCCGAACGAACGACCGGCCAGGTGCTAGTGGCGAATTTTTCAGAATGACCGCGGAAACTACGAGGGCCGGAGAGGAAACCGCTGACACGCCGGCGGATATACGGGAGCTCCCTCGACAAAGGCTGGGGGATTTTCTCGATTTTCCTCGTATCGAGCTCGCTCGCGCGGACTCCCACGTTCCCGCGGGGCCGCTCGAGAGCTCTCCGCGAGATTTCTTTCCTTTCCTTCATTCTGGAGGCAAGGAAAACCTTCGTTAGTGACTCGATGACTATGTCTCGACACGTTCTCTGCCGCATGGCTCATCGGAACTTTTCGTTCAGGTAGTTTGATATTTCGAAGTGAAACATATTCGTTGAAATATTTTTATAATTAATTAATAACGAGACATACGTGTTATTTAACAGAGAAAATGTGTCTCATAATACGATGAAATTATCGCGTGTCATTCGACCGATAAAACGCGTCTCGCATAATGCGTGAGTTTCACGTGACGCGAGTCACCGGTAAGTCACGTAAAATTAATTCGGCGCGTGTCAAGGAAAAGACAAAAAAAAAAGAAAAAATAAAATAGTTGCAAGTTTCACTCGCAGATCCGACGTTAAAGGCAACGATCGACAGATTTCTCGGACACTACGGTGCAAATGTCGTGCCGAGGACGACCAGCCGACAGACCGATTGGCGGCGATAAACCGGATGAATGGATTCTCGCCGGCGGAGAATTCGAAAACTGGCATCGCCAGTCAACCAGTCAGCCAGCCAGCCAACGGAGCGGAAATCCTAATTACGTACGATTGTGTAATTTGTTAGACAAGAACGATAGGTATCGTGGCGGTTATGAAAATGCATTAGTCTCGTTTCGAGGGAACCCAGCTTGATGCATAACTGGCGTGTAAGAAACTGCTGTCGTGCCGAGTGTTCAGAAACAATGCGAGGAAGCGAACCATCTTTTCCTGTTGTGTTCGCATTGAAACGGAGCCGAGAACGCGCCTCCGTCCGCTTGTGACGGCGCGATCCGCTCCGCTCCGGCTGGATACGCGCTTCCGAGAGAAACGCACCGAATAAACCGAGCCACGCTAGGCGAGCATACAAGGTAGCTCGCGAAAAAGCGCCTCGTATTCCTATCGTCGCTGTCGCAAAAAAAAAGAGTAAAAAACAGAGAGCATCGTCGAGAAAACACTAACAAGGGAGTAGCGCGAATGTTATCCTATTGAAAAATAAGCGGATCGACCGGAAAACTAATTTAATCAAGTGAACTTTTAACCTTCCGATTGCCGAGCGAGCCGGTGCGCCCTACAAATGATTTTTTTCTGGATAATTCTGCCGGACAATTTTGATAGTTCTTATGAATTTTTCTTGGATTGATTCTTGTAATTAAGAATAAACGACGTTATGCATTCATGCATTGATATGTTTATTTATTATATTTTAATATAATTTTTAACGTAAAAATTTTTCGGGGCCAGCCGTTCGCTCCACTTGGTAACCGAGAAATCAGCATCGGAGTCGAAGGGTTAACAAGGCTTGAATTGAGAGACATTATCAATTTTGAGGAAAGCTCTTTGGGAACGCTTATATCGCGAATTCAGACACCCGATTGGAAACGGGGGCTTACATTGCTACGCAACCGACAACTTGAACGGTCTCCTTCTATCGGTCGCGTTTTCCAAATCAAGGCTACCACATCGCACACCGCGCATTCGGGCCACAAGAATACCTGGACGGTGCCATGGCCCGAAAACCCACAGCTAGACCGGAAGTGGAACCCGCACCACCGTGCGTCGCCTTTTCCACACTCGGCGGCTCGAACCGCCGGCGCGGATTGTTTTCGAGCTATTACCCGAGTCTATCTATCTACCTGCCAGCCTACCTGCTTGCCTGGCTGACTGGCTCGCGACGAGCGCTATATAAGCAGGTAATCGTCAATCAACGCGCGCTCGCGCGCTGCAGGTTCCGAGAAGAGCGTAGCGCGCGTCCCGATTAAGCTATATATTCCGATCCCGTTCGCCTAAACGGGACGAGGAGGACAGGAAGACGCCCGATAAGAATCGTTAATTCAGCGAGCCAGCCGCCATTGTGTGCGATCGATCGCGGATCGCTCGCCGCCCCGCCCTCGTCGTTGTTCAATTACGCGAATACGATACTCGGTGTGCTCGTAATAACACAGCCCTCCTCGTCCCCGCGCGCTCGGAGGCAGCGCTTCTCGGACTTCTTCCACAGTCACGGAACATTCTTGACCTAAAGACACCACGCGACGATCCTCCTCTCCGGCCATTGAAATGAAAAGTTACGACTTCCTGTTATCCGCGGCTGCGAATGTGAAACTACGCTGCAAAAGAGAGAGAGAGAGAGAGGCTGTTGTTTTCTGATTTCGTCTGCGTACAATCGCTGACCCCTGCCTCTCGTTTCATTCATTATATTGTTGCAATGTTGTACTCGAAACATGGAAGAGACTCGATCGTAAAACGATCTCCGTGAGTGAATGAGAGATTCGAGGGAACAAGCCACGTGAACGAACCGGCACGAGTGATTCGAAGCGGAAACGCTTCGAGCGAGAGCCGCGAGGCCGATCCGATCGATTCGCAAGCAACGCTCGTCGCCGTGAGCGTGAAGGTGGGTATACACTGTGCGAACGAACAGCGAATGTGCGAAGCCAGCTCCGTGTGATATGGCGAATGTTGGCAATTATTTACGGGACGAACGGGGCTCTTTAGTATACAAGAAATTATAATAATAATAAGATAGTACGGATTCCATTGTGGCGTACAGTCGGTCATAGGACGGTTGCAACAGTTTCCTTTTCTCCACATGTTTCGGAACACACAAAAAATACGATGAAGCCGAAATTGTCAAAATTACATATCACATGTAACTTTGATACATATACATATCTAATTTTGACAGCTGTCTGACCATCTATTGCCTTCATACTTGTGAATCACAAGTTCGTTCCGTCGTATTTCTTATGTGTTCCGAAGTATGTAAGGAAGAAATCCGTTGCAACCGTCCTCTGTGCACATTTTACAAAATGCAATAAACGAGGGTTCGCATTCGTCGTTCGTACTCCGTTCGTTCGCTCAGCGTATCACCCAGCTTCAGACAAACCTCGTCGTTCGTGTTTCCCGGCAACGAGTCGAGATGTACCTCGTGTCGTCTTCGAGTGCCTCGGAGACTCGCTTTCTTCCTCTCTTTCTCGGCTCGTTTTTGCAGGGCGCCTTTGCGCATCCGCCATCTTTCCCGGCGACTGTCCTGAAGTTGCAGCGATTCCTGAATCGACCGTCTGTTTATACATACATACATACATACATACATACATACGTACGTCCGTCGATCCATCCACCCACGGTGCCCGCGCGCCGAGTGTGGGCAGTTTCCTGTACGTTGATCACGTATTCCTTTTTTCCAGCCTACACACGTCCGCGCGCGCGCGGGTCTCCATGTTGGCGAATGCGAGGCGTTCCGAGAGAGAGGAGACACGCACCACATACACAAGTACGTCCACACGTCGGACGTGTACACATCGGCAGCGCGTGTGTTGCGTGAGTTTAGTCCGCAAACCCTCTCTTCCCCTCAGCCCCGTCTTCCCTCCTCGTCCACCTCCCTCACAACCGGTCACAACGCGATACTCAGCCCTCTCCTTTCCTCCCCTCCGCCAACCCCTCGACCCTCCTTCCCCCGTTCGTCCCTTTCTTGCCGTGGAAACGTGTCTCTGTGTGTGCACGTGAGGAAGTGGCGAGGAAAGAGGGAAGACCGAGAGGAGAGGCCAAGCGACCGTGCGTGCGTGTCTCTTTCGCGTGTGCGTGCGATAAACCTGACGTCACTGGGCCACGTGATCGCGCGATCACGGTGGGGGGAGCCCATTCATAACCCGAGCAAGGACAGGCTTAAGGCCGTTTCGGACGGTGCGTTACCTATACTTCGAGTCTCAGAAGATGACAGGAAGTTTTTGCCGTGTGCTAGCCCGGCTGTACCGGAGGCACCGGCAAAAAATACTTTCGAACGGACACATTACCCCCCCCCCTCTCTCTCTCTCTCTCTCTTCCTCTCTANTTCGATTTCTCCCGACCTCTCTTTGGCCGGCGAGTGTGTGCACCCGCACCGCTCGACCGTAAGATAGAATGGGGAAATGCGGCGCGACGCGGAATCGGCGCGGAATCCCTCTACTACTACGGTCATTGTAGCGTAGCCAGCGTTGTGGAGCTTGTTGTGAATGATATCTCGGAGTTCCCCCTCCCTCCCCTCGAGATAACGGGATATTTTTGCCATACCTCTCTCTCTATCTCTCGACGCTCTCTTATGTAAATATATACGATCGTGCACGCTTGTGTCTGTCCGATAGCGCGAAGGCATACGTAGACGCGATTACCGCGAATCATTCGCGCGACGTGAACACGCGTAGTTTTTCTCTATAAATAATAATATCGCCAGTGAACGAGCGACGTGTTTACACATGTGTGTGCGCGCGTACAGCACGTGCAAATACGCGATATTTTGTTCTTGCGAATAGTTCGAGGATGATCCGCCTCTCTCTCTCTCTCTCTCTCTCTCTCTCTCTCTTATCACTCGCTTCTTTCTACCGCATGCGTTTAGTTTTTAGTACGTACGTTGATAGAAAATTATAGTTAGTCTCGATGCCAAATATATTTTATAGTGGTAGCAATGTACGTATGTAGGGTTATTATCACTGCACGGAAAAGATAAAGCCTGATTGTATTAACCAGAAAAAGAACAATCAGATGCATTTGGTTGAAGAATACTGAATTTCTGGTTATTCTGGTTGCGTAATTGCGTTATACGTTCAAATAACTACGTATTATGCTATTTGTTTTATAAGTTTGTTTTAAAGGGTCTTGACCTCAGAATGAATATATGCTCTACTCTATATATAGTGAAAATTTTCGTGTTAAAACGGTCCATTGAAATTGTTGTGTTACTTCAACACGGAATATGTTAAAAAGCACACAATGGCAAGTTGTAAATTAACACATTCACCTTGTTGTCATATTACTTTTTAATACAATTATCTTGCTAAAGTAACATGAAAGCAGCTCAGCGGATCGTTTCTAACGAAAAATTCTCTATTCTTCTCCGCTCTCTCTCTCTCTCGATGGGAATCGAGATTATCTCGTCGAGACTCCGCGTCTCAATTAGAGCTCGCGCTCGTGCAATTGATGGACGATAAATGGACACGCCATCGTACAACGCAAGTAGCAACCGCAGTCACGTTTTATTTGGTACGAGAAAAAAAAAAATTGATCGGCGCAATTTCGAAAATGGCGACGAATTTGTCGTCGATACGCTTCGTCGTGGCGCGCGTGGGACACCCTATAGAAGGCTGCGAGGCGTGCCCACGGTTGAACAGCGCGGCTGATAGCACGATGGATCACGAGTACAAGCACCGTGTGCGACCAATGAGCCGTATCCTGCTAAACTGTTAAGAAGGAAGTGGTTCGTTGCTGCTGCTGTTGCTGCTGTTCTCTCTCCATCTGTCTATCTATCTAGCTACCGATCTATCTGTCTGCCTGTCCGTCCGTCTCTCTCTCTCTCTCTCTCTCTCTCTCTCTCTCTCTCTCTCTCTATCTATCTATCTATCTCTGCCTAATCTATCTATGTGATTGTGTCGATGCACACACTCGTTTCGCTTATTTATGTATCCGCGTGCTTTGCCTCTTTTTCCAGATTCGACATTCTCTGCGCTCATACATATTATGCACAATTGCAGCTGAGCTTTGCGTTCTTTCTCTTATCCGTTAAATACATTGATTGTAGAAAATATGCGGAGAGATAGGAGAGATGAAGAATTATGATATTTGTGCGTTTACGCAGACAGATAAGTTATATGTACGCGTCTCAATTACTAATTAAACAATGAAAATATCAAGGTAATGTGTCGCGATTCTGTCAGCTTTGCACGTAGCGGCGGTGTAGAGCGAACGATTACAGAAAGCGCGACGTACAAAGAAAAGCGAAGCAAATGAAATTAAGAAGAAAACACCGAGTAAATTATTACTATTGCTTATTTTTATTTCGATATGTACGCGTGTATATTTATTTGTATATTTCTTTTCTATTTTTTCTACTCTTTTTGTATTAGCAAGAGTATAGCTTTTTTTCTTTCTGCACATTTTTTTCGCATACTGTACTTGCACTTAATCCCAGGATGCCAATAAACATCACTATCTCTCTCTCTCTCTCTCTCCTTCTCTCTTGCTTATTCTCTTATATAATTTTGCACCTAACCCTGATCTGCCGTCTTTATCTTATTTCCATATCAGCAATTTCTCGCGCGATTGCACGGATAATGTCGCATGCAGTTGGAGAAAAATAGTATATATATGTACTCACCGGTATCTTGCTGCTCTTCAGGAAATCCAGTAGCGCTTCAAGGGCGCCCAAAGTAGAAGCCTGGACGTAAACTCCTCGTTCAGCTAGCCGTATGTTTCCAAGGGCGCTCGACAGCTCCTTGGCTATCTCTTCCTTCAACGCTTCCACCTCATCTGGTTTCTGCGCGACTTGCATATTTAAGCCTGCACACACACATTAACTGGATTTATCTTCGGCACGCGCACGCAAAACAATCGACCGTGTTTTATTTTGGGATACGTCACTATTCATAAACTGACAAATCGGTCTCATCGACGTATATAAGGTATATTACCGGCGATGGCCTTCTCCAGATCCTTCGCGGCAATTTTCACTCCTTGAGCAGCCTTGACTTCGCGATGTTCCTTGAACTCGTTCTGAAGCGATACACGCGCGAGTGATAACACATATTTCAAGAAACGCAATTATATACACCACGAGGAATAATAACAACATATCGTTTCACACGTATAACAACAAATACGTATCGATATATATATATATATATATATCCAGCGAACAGAACTTGTAATTCTGAAAGGATTACCTTAACTCTGAATTCCTTCAACGGCTTCGGCATAAGAAGCGAGCGAATTTGCGTTACAATAGGTCCGTCCGTGCCAGCGATAATGACCGTATCGCCCTCCCTTAGCATTCCATTGACTAGAATACAGTCTATCGTGGTACCAAGTCCCGGCAATGCTTTGACTTCCAATACGGTAGCTTGCAGCTCCTCGCTGTACATCAGTCTCCTGGCCAGAGGGCCTTGACAAGCGTCGACTATTAAGGCCAACAGGTTGCCCATACCTTCGCCTGCATATCACAACACGACGTGTAAATGTGACCCGTGAAAATTGGAAAATAAACCGTAATATTTAAAAAATATAAGTATAAAAATGCACGCGTCTTGTAAAAATTAAGAAATTTAAATTGAGAAATTTTGAAATGTTAAAAACATGTACTTATTTATTATAACATTTTTTAAATCATCATAATAATACCTGTTATGGCACTGGTTGGGACTAATGACACGTAACTCCTGGGATCTGGATTCTCGTAAAACAACGCCGCGTTCAGACCCTGTTCGGCGAACTGTACAATGATCTCTTTCGACCGCTTTTCGAATTCCCGCTGAGTATTAGGTGCTTGATTCTTCACTATATCCTGCACGTCCATAGGATTCAGTTCTTCGGCAGCCTGCCAATCGTATAACCTGGAGAAAATCGAATCGCCGTGATTCACCCGACGCAAAAGTCCGTCGCGAGTTGCTCAAAACTGTGCGGCGAATACCCCCCCCCCCTCCCTCCCTCGTGCAGGATGTGAACTTACCTGTCGATTTTATTGAGGGCGACCACGAAGGGACATTTCTTCGCTTTCAACAGATTGATACTCTCTAACGTTTGTAGTTCTAGCCCGTGAGTAATATCTACAACTAAGATCGCTATATCACAAAGAGAGGACCCTCTGCTTCTGAGATTGCTGAACGACTCGTGACCGGGCGTGTCTATGATCAGGAGACCCGGGATTTTTAATTTCTTATCGGCGAACTGAAAGCAAAGGGAAAAACACAGATGTGACGTCGCGTATCGCGTCTTCAACGCGCTCGTGAGCGCGCCGTGTGTGCACTTACGCCTCTCACGTGTTTCGTCGACTTTTGAATATCCGCAATTGGCACATTAGTCGCACCGATCTGCTGAGTTATGCCACCGGCTTCACCATCTTGCACCTTCGTACTCCTCAGTTTGTCCAGAATCTTCGTCTTGCCGGTATCCACGTGGCCCAAAACACAGACGACGGCCGCCCTCAGATTATCCAGCGACTTCTTCTTCTCGGCCTCGATGCGACGATTCTGGATCCGCTCTCGGACGCGTTCCTTCTTGCGCGCGGCATCCGGCAGCTTATCCTCCACCTCGCTGTCCTCGTCGCTCTCGTCGCCCTCTAACTCGGACTCACTACCGCTCTCGCTCTCCATCTCACTCTCCGAGGACTCCTTCTTCTCCGACTCGGCCTTGACGGGAGTTCCCTCAACCGGCTGTTCTTTCGTCTTCTCAGGGGTCTTGGTAGCATCGTCCGATTTATCTAGAATCGGTCGATTGAAACTCGGTTACTTCGATATCCGATATGCAGGGTGTTAACACATTGCGGCCGGATGACGAGATATCTCGTATTTCATATTGCGTCGTTAGAGGCGAAAACATACCTGGCTACTGGATACGGTTAGCAATAAAATGTCTGGTCCGCAATGTGTTAACATGTGGGCATAATTCCAGAAATGAATTCGGAACACAAAAGTAATACGAAAAGAAATATAAAAAAATAAGAGATATTTGTACACATATCTCTTGTAACCATATATGAGACAGTACCTTCTTCCTGCTCGTCCTCAGTGCTGTCGGCATCCCATGAGTCCTTAACATCGTCGTCCTCCTTTTTCTCCTTCACCTCCGTTGGCTGATCCACAATTTCCATCTGCACTTGATCCGCAGGTGCTTCATTATTCTCAAGCTTCTCGTCTTCCTTCTTCTCTACACTGACTTGCTGCTTCAACTTATTCGGCCTGATTCGCGTTCCTGAAACAAATTCGAACGGTCAATACAATGGCTTTACACCGGTATTTTCACGATCGTCTTTTTCGTATCTTGCGATACCTGGCCTGGGTTTCTTCTCTCCAACATCCGGCAAGTCAAGACCCTGTGCTTTGAGCGCCTCGATCATAGCTTGCGCCCTGACTCTGTCTTGTTTCTGCTTCGTCGTTAGGAATTTCCCCTCCGCCTTCAGCCTCTCCTTCCGTTGCTTCTCCTTCAACTTCTTCCTCTCCTTGCGTTCCTGTTCGAGACGCAACTGTTCGAGTCGCGCCTGTTCCCGTAATTCTTCCTGTCGCATCCTTTCTTCCTCTTCGCGTTTCAATCTCTCTTCCTCTTCCTTCAACTTCCTCAAAGCTTCCTGCATAGCGGCAATGGTTTTCTTCCCAGGACCTTTGCCTGTTGCAAAAATATGATATATTAGAGAAACAGTCAGTCAAGCAAACGTCAGATGACAGGCAAAATTACCTTTCTCTTTAGCGCCTACTCCTTCTTCCTTAGCGCCTTTCTTCTTTTTCTTCTTGCCATCTTCAGGCTCAACATCAACGTCGACCTCCAAGCTATCTTGCTTCTTTTCAGGTACAGGTTTATCATTCTTCTTATCATCAGCTTTTATTACTTCGTCATCCTCTACCTTTTTCGTGCCTTCCTTGGTAACTTCCTGTTGCAATTTTTAACTATTAATACTAGAATGAAAAGTCCCTACGTAAAACGGATCTGTACAACGGACAAATTCCATTTCTCATTTACCGCTTTTTTCTGCGCCAGTTTCTTCTGCTTCTCCCTCTCCTTCTTCTCCTTCTTTTTTTGCGCCGCTGTTTTCACAGTGCCAACTTCCACGTCCATGTCTTGTCCATTATTTGTTTCCAGGGCTGCTGCACTACTGTCAGCTTCCTCTGCTTTCACATCGTTCCTTTCAGCCTTTTCCTTTTTCTTATCCTTCTTTCCTTTTTTCTTCTTGTCTTCGTCATCAATCTTTTGCTCACTGGGCTCAGGTTTGCTTTCAGCTTTGTCCTTAACTGGTTTCTCTCCGGAATACTCCAAGGCCAACTCCGCCAGAACTTTCTCGATATCATCATCACTGTCATTTTGCTTTCTCCTGGCTGTCAACACCAAAAACAATAACGTCGGTTTTATATAGACATTCCAGTGTTACTGAAAAAATCAAAGAGTCAGATTTATTATATAACATGTATAGGGCACTACTTATAACAAAACATAGCAGCAACAGCTATAAGCACGGATCAAACGTGTTTCACAAATCGCGATATTAATCACGATACAATGATCAGGGTCATTAACTTTCACCACGGTATATATCAAGAGAACAGGCAACTTTCACTTTCTGCTTGTCCGAGCTGGTGACAAAGTCGCCCGCTTATTATGTAGTAGATTCGAGCGCTTAAGGAAGAACAGTCTGAGACAGTCGCGCGTGTTCCGGTCTTACGACATTACCTAATATCCGGTAACCTTACGAAACTGAACTCGTGAAATGTATTCTCGCGAATGTCGATAATTCGCTTCCTCATTTCGAGAAACACGACGTCCGTCGACGAAACGTAACGAGCAACGCTTGGCCACCATACGCGGACTCGGTGTCACTGGTGATGTGTGTCCTGAACGTGACACGAGTTCGGATCGCGATTGAGGTTAGGTTGTAGCAGACGACATTTGCCACTCTCTCGGTAAGAGAGCGAGAGAGAGAAAGGACGAGAGAGCGGCGTACGACAAACGGGCTCTCGGGAACCGGCCGAGATCGCACATATGTTAATTTGACGTTCGTCCCCGTTCTTTCTCCGACGAGTGCACGGTCGACCATCACGGCTCACCCTTTTTGCCCTTCTTCGGCTGAGACTCCTGCATCCTGGCCCGCTGTGATGGACGTTCGTCTCGTGCACGTTCAGCTTTCCTCCGAGCTCTTTTACTTCACGCACGAAGCCAACGCACTCGACGCACACGGAGTGATACGCGAACGTGATGGGATAACATAGAGCAGCGTAGCCGCGAGAAGTCACTTCTGCGCCCGTATCACAACTAGCGGCTCGCGTCTGAGTTTCTTGACCAATCAGAAAGAGGTTAGCAGCCGGTGGCTCCTTTCCGATTGGCCGACAGACGTCGAATCGTCGAGTGTGATGGCGGGTATGAGGCGGACTAGCCAATAGCACACGGGCAGCTCGACCGCAGCGCCATACGCAGGGCCAATGGGCGCACACGTAAGAACTCATGAATTGTACGTCACGATCGAATGTCTACGTAATACGACGGACGTAAGGATACCTGAGGTTCGATTCTCGAATCATTCGTAACTATTCGCACGCGTAATTTACAGATGATGTCCAATGAGCGAACAGCTATTCTGTAAAAGCAGTACGTTCATTGGATATCATTCGCAAGTTATGTACGAATAGTTATGAATGATTCGAGAATCAATCGCCCTTGAAATTTGACTAATCAGTGCGAAATTCACAAAATTTCATTCAACTTGCGTTCAGTTCATTTTGGACCGATCGCACTGATTGAACATTTGTTCGTAGGATACGCGTGTTTTTATCCACATATGAACTGATTCATGTATGTGCCGCATCGATTCATATATATAGTAGTAGAGGAAACCTTCACTTTTCGGCCAATTTCCACAGATAGCGCCTACTGTTTATCTTTTGTAGTGCTTGTCTTGTTGTGTTTATCTCTTTAATAATAGCTGTTACAATAAAAAATGTGTGTTTTGAAGCTTATTTCTTTAACCCTTTACACTTGGATGTACCCTCTGAGGGGACATCGCAAGTTTAGCGAACTACTCGGACGTCTCCTCTCAGGGGACATCAGAGTTTATTAGTGATTACAGAGAATGAGCTTATGCCGCGGCCATTTTTTGAAAACTGCATGTTTCTTTAAAGTTTTCTATTGAAATGGCACAAGAAAACAAATCAAAATATGGTATATATACTGAGATATATGGGAAAAATGTCAGTCGGCATTACGTCGAAGCGGAACGTTTGTAGTGCATTCACAGCGGCTAAACAACAAGCTGCACATTTTAAATGTTGGAGGAAGAAAACGGGACTGCATTGTCTGCTCACACAGACAAATACCGGGTGGAAGACGACAAACAAATTACTTTTGTTCAACGTGCACCAACGAACCCGCGATGCACATCGGTGGCTGTTTTACACGTTACCACACATTAGAAAATTGTAAAACATAAAATTTGTATTTTTTTATCAGAAATGTGTTCCTTAATATCTAATGATTCATATAAACCAAGCGGCATGAGAATAAATTATTTGATTTTGAAGATAAACTATTTAATATGACACGATTCCCGTCCGCGCGCCTTCCTAAGCAGATGCCGCCGAGTTGCTGGTAGACGACTTTCGAGATGGCTCCGAATATAAAGGATAAATAATATAGGATTAATAATGGCTGTTACAATAAAAAACGCACGACGCTTAAAGAACGAAATTTGTATATTCTGAGTGCGGCGCAATAAAGCATCATGTTTTTTAATTAGGAACATTTTTTACATCACTAATAAGGTATTTACCTGTATTTATATATCTTTACATATATATCTTTATCTTTAACTTGTTATCTATATTTAGTATCTATTTATGTTAAATGTTTTGTTTACTAATAAATTAAATACTATGACTTATATTCGAGATATCGGTTATGAAACGTTTCTGAAATGTGTATGTGTTACTTAGGAACGTAATTGCAGCTGTTTTAAAGCTTAATGTGTTATTTGCGGATTAATTTTTACCCACACAATGTATATTATATTTTCTTTTTGCTATACTTCCTCCTTCTCTTTGTTTCTGTGCTTTAAATATTCAATATGTCAAGAAGTAAAACGAAGTGCCTACAGGTTTGGTCGGACCAGTTTTACAATTATAAAGATGTTTTATTATGTTAATGCGTTTCAACTGATCAATATCTTTTTTATGTTCAAGTATATTTTTACATATATTACATATCTTTTACATATAATTAAGTGTAATTTTCTTATCAATGCTTCAAAAAATAAATTTGTGTTTTCTACATTGTATGATGCGTGTAAGGTCTAACGTATAGTTTCTCGTTATTAAAATAAAGAAAAAAATATCAGATGTTCAAGGAGGAAAGTGTGAACTTTCCCGAAATGAGGCAGCATCATTGTGTTTATATTGAAAATAACTTGATTTTATAATTTCGCAAAATCCGTACTGTTTACAAGTTATATATATATATATATATA
>NW_014558991.1:1145137-1345374 GCF_001313825.1 Dinoponera quadriceps
TTTATTTATTTTTTTTTTTTTATATATATATAGTAATGATACAGAGTTATACATGAATATATAAAAAAATGTGAACATATCCTATATATAATTACATATAAAAAGTTTTCTTTAGATTTGACACAAGACTATATATAAAATACTTATTTATATAAAACAATTAGTTCACGATCATATAAATATATTATATAGTTTTCTAGTAATCTCTATGGTAAAAAGCTTACGTTTTGTAGTAATCTCTATGGTAAGAAGCTTACGTAAGTGCAATATAAATATAAATACGATGTTTGGTCCCTTGCACATGTCAACCCCAGACAACATACGATATTTATCAAACATTTTACAAATATATATATTAAGTACTTTATAAATATTCATATATCCTGGAAAGTTATATACAAGAAAGATTATGAATATTCAGAATATTTATGAAAATTGTTTAAGTGACCTCACGGGTTTTTAAAAAGACAGTAGAATAAAGAACATTGGAAGTGGTAACACTGCGGATTAACGAGTAAATTTTTTCAGACTAGAATAAAGCATAACAAGCAAGCGAAGCGGATCGTTCCAATTTCCTACTTCCTGTTTGCCTTATTATTAACAGTCAATACTCTTACTTATTGATGCTTACTTCCAATGTAGACTCTTTACTTATTACTGCTTACTTTTAATGTAGATGGTCCTTGAGAAAATCACGCTGGTAGCGTACGAGCGATAGTACTGCCTGTCATCGTGACGGGGGGAAACCGCAACAAAATGAAATGACGACGCAATGGAAAATTGCTCCGCATATCGGCAGCTCCGACAATCAAACGAGCACTTATGCCTCGTGGTGAAGGACTTTGTAATTTCATATTTAGTTGGAACTTCGCATCGCTCGGGGTATCATTTAATCTTATAGTGTATCTATAATCTTATAGTGTGTCTATATTTAGTTGCATGCGACTAGAAATTATCCTCCCTTTCTGTTATGCAGAACTAGTGATTAAGCGATAATGAAAATTGGCAGTCTCGGATGTTCTCATGCTGCTAGTACATTGAAGCGAAGTCAGTGATATCATCGGCTGACGCGTTCGTCAGATGCTTTTTGTCCTCTTCCTTCGTGACTTACCGCTTCGAGATTCACCTGCGAGTCGAGCAAGTCGCTGGTAAAGAAAGACCGGCGTCGGTTAGATTTTCTTGCTTGGACCATCGGCGTGTATTATTTTTTTTTTTTTTTGAGAATTCAGCAGGCCGAGTTTCGTCGTTCCAAGAGTGTGTTTAGTGTGTCGAGCGAAAAAAACTGAAAATATTTGAATATTTTCTCACAGAGGGACTGCATTCTGCAAACACCTACCGATGTTTGTCGGTTTAATAAGTGTCGTTGCACAGGTAGAATCGTAATAGCTGGCCGACGGTACACATCGAGCCTACAGTTGTCGGTAAACACATGATACACACCGAATATAGTCCTTGATTTATCGCCTGGCAATTTTTATCAATAGCACAAGGAAACACAAGCAGACAGCGTCTTACACAGACGCCAACTTACGTACATAGTTATGTGAAAACAAGAATTACTTACTGGATGTTGGCGATTAAAACAATTATAAAGCGGCTCGGGGTTTGTGAAGTCTCAGTTCGCGAAGGTATAATATATGCGTAGATCAGATTTATTGTTCAAACGTGAAGTAACGGTCGAGCAAATCGGATGGAATAGTAGAGAATTACAAATATATCGAGATAAGAAGGGACAAGTGAGAAGGAGTGCGAGTATAGGAAAAAAATGCGGTTGCTGTCGGTGATGGTACCCTGGCTGCTCTGCCTGTCAACCTGTGACAGCTATCGTTTCCTCGGTGTATTCCCTTTTCACGGCAAGAGCCACTTTGTTATGTTCGAGGCCCTGCTGAAGGGCCTGGCCAGGAAGGGTCACCAGGTGGACGTAATCAGTACGTTCCCCCTGAAGAAGCCCTATCCGAACTACAACGACATCGTAAAGCTGCAGGCGCCCATGCAGTTGATGAACAATCTAACGTACGAAATGATGAATAAACTGATCACATCTGACGTAGTAAATGCAGTCGCGACGATGGGCGGCAATAATCTCTGCGAGTATTTAGGCAAGCCAGAGATACTCGAGCTGGTGCGAAACCCTCCGAAGGATCCTCCTTACGACGCGGTGCTCTTGGAGGTATGTCCGGCGGAATTGATAATGTCAAGTCAAGGTTGAAGTCGCGATTCAAGCCGAATTCGACGCGTTTTATTCCGAAACGAGATGAAGAAGTCGACCGCCTTGAATTTATGTTTCGCAGTCTCGGCATTTACGTTTGCCTCGATATCACGATGCTAAACGCGATGAATAACATGACTTCATGATAAAGTACATATTGAAGAACCTGTATGGAGAAAGTTTGGCCGTCGTAACAAAACTATCGTTGCTACTGCATATTTATTACGAGAGCGATAAAATTTATTTGACAGAGCGGAAACTGTTTTGTTACCGGGGTAGGAAATATAACTTATACAAATTGGATTTTTATCGCGAATGGTGATTTGTTAATTTATTATAGTAATTATTCATAGTTAAAGTCCGATTATTCGATTGAACTATAAATGAAATCCTCACGTCGACATAAATTCGAACGATTGAAAGTTTCAGGTTACAACACTATATCTCCACGTAGCATATCACATTCAGCCAGTCATATTTTTGACGTGAGAGATATTATTAATCTTCGTGACGTAATTTAATACGTAAACAAATTATCTCTAATAATTTCTAATTATGAGCTCCGCTATGCAGCTGCAATCATATTTTTTCTGTTCGTTCTTCACGAGCAAATGTCGATTGATACGTTTCAACTCGTCTAACGCAACAGATCAATCGTTTGCCTCTACAATCAAGTTAGACATAAAAGGTCTTCCGATCAAGAGCCGCAAGATTTTTCTCCGATGCAAAGACAAAAATACTGATTAACTTAGCGATATTTACTTACTTTCGAGATGTAGCATGTAACTTTGTGTATTGATATTTTTCACATCAAACCTATGAACCATTTTTTAATATCAAAAAAATATTTTTCTAACTACTAATTAGTTTATTTTCATATCAAAGTCCCAGTTTATATTATATTTTTAATTATTTTTATCTTAAGAAATAAAAACGGATGAATTTTTTAATGTATTCAACATTAACTCGTACGTTTCCGAGTGGAGGTAATTTCACTACCACTTCGAATGAATTATCATTCGTTTCGAACAGACACTTCGAATTTAGACACTATATGAGATAATCGTGCCCCATTAGGTGTTCGGGGCTCATTGCTTTGCAATCATTGGCCACTTGTGGAATGTACCTATCATCGGGGTCAGCACGACCTCGCTGTACCCGTGGCTGCACTGGTTTGTCGCGCAGCCCGAGAATATCGCTTTCGTACCGAACAACTGCATCGGCTACGTCGGTTACATGAACTTCTGGCAGCGTGTACACAACGTGCTGCACACCTCTTACGCCAAGTGGTCCTTCTTCTCGAAAACGAGCGTGCAGGACGACATAATAAAGAAGTACTTCGGTCCGGGTATGCCGAGCGTTAGGGAACTGGAGAAGAAAGTGTCGATCATCCTCATGAACTCTCATATCTCTTTGAACGGTGTCAAGCCGACGACACCTGCTGTGGTGGACGTCGGAGGCCTACACATTTACGACGAGGGCTCGACGCTACGACCTGTAATTCCTCGTCGTTCGTTCTGCTATTTGCAACCGCAAGCGTTTTCACTTTTCCTTTACAATTGCGTCTTTTTGTTTCAATCAAGTTTTAAAACTCCTGTTTCCTCGTCTCAGCCATCTTGATAACATGTAAAAGTCAGAGATATCAAAGATAGCATCAGTAATCTGTATATTTACCCAAGCGTTCGTAATTATCGTTTCGCGAACTTCCTCTATCCTTTGTAGGAATTGGAGAAATGGATGAACGACAGCAAACACGGTTTCATTTACTTTACATTCGGCTCGATGGTAATGATCGAAACATTCCCAGACCAGTTCCTGAAAGTACTTTATACGAGCTTGGGCAAAATAGCACCAGTGCGGGTCTTAATGAAGGTACCGAGGCCGGAGAAACTGCCATCGAATTTACCCACGAACATTCAAACGTTTCGCTGGTTATCGCAGCTCAAAGTATTGAGTGAGTTCCCGTTTTCATTTATAGACTCACTTATAGAGTAATTATTTTATATTTTACTTTTAGAAGTACGAATTAAAGAAGTACGAATAGAGTAGCGTAATCGTACCAATATTTATATAATATTTCGAGGGTCATCTCTACGTTATGGATACTTATCAAGTTTGACATAAAACATTTAACTGTAATTAAACTTAAATTCCTTAAGTATAATTAAATATACGTTTGTATACGTTTATACACATTAACATACGTTATAAATAAACATAAGTTTTTTTTAATATACTTTAAAGACATATTTGAAATATTTTAAACATGTTTCAAATGTTTCGTGCAATTATAAATATAATCCTGCAGAGCACCCGAACATCAAAGTCTTCATCACTCACGGCGGCCTCATGGGGACACAGGAAGCGATAGCATGCGGCGTGCCCATGATCGGAATACCTTTGTTCGCCGATCAGTTCGCGAACATCGATTCGTACGTTGCACACAACATCGCCGTGAGGGTGAACATCAAAGGGATAACGGAGGAAATCTTGGATAAGGCCTTGAACGCAGTTTTATGGGATCCCTTGTACAGGTTTGCCAAACCTTCTTCTTTCCCTTGAATGCCGACCTTAATACGAAATCCGTCGAATTCCTTGGGAGAAAACGTCATATTTTGAAGTAGTGTCGTACACGCTTGTCATCGCAATGGCGATTTTATAAGAATTAAACCTTGAACTGTTGTCAGTAAATAATTTAATCATCTTTTTGTTAAATCAATAAATATAGTCCGCTGCGATTGATTATCTCCGTGAAGTGACGCTTACGCGAGTGGAATCATGACCACACCGTTAGAACTTTACGGTGTGATAGTTGCAATAATGCCGATCTATTCTTTCCAGGGAAAGCGCGCGGAACTTGTCCCGTCGATTCCTCGACAGGCCGATGAACGGTCTCGACACCGCTATTTTTTGGATCGAGTACGTCCTCAAGTACGGCAGCGACGTGTTGCGATCGCCCGCGTTAATCTTGCCCTGGTGGCAATTATATCTCCTCGACGTGATCGGTCTTTTTGTGATATGCGCGATAGTCGTAATCATCGTCGTTAAGTTCGTCGTGTGTTTCGTCTTGGAAATGATCAACGGAGGACTTGTCAGTTCATCACAATCCAAGAAGATCGACTGACCGAGTCAGCTGGCAACGCACTTTTTAGAACAATTGATCCAAGGTTCGTTGAATCGATTAATTTACGAACGCTACGACGAAAGCAGAAATGAATTAAACGGCGAAAATTATAAGACTAATGTCGATTGCAATTGACATCCTTGGTATTTTCTAACAAATGTTTTATTAAACGTAACATTATTTCAAGACAGATTACCTGGCGGCTTAATCTTAGTCGCGCAGAAGCATACAATGTTATGTGATCCTCCCGTTATATATACATATACAGATATTTATATTATGTCTGCATTACCTCAGGTAAATAAATACATTGGTATCTAAAATCTAGGGGTTCATGTATTTGTTTCTTACTGTTTTTCTCCTTGTTATTGCCGTATTATTGTCGACCGAGCTCGCTCGCTCCGCCACCGAACGATATCCGTTTTCCTGATCCCGATAGTTCGTTGCATTTTACCGAAAAATCGTCATCCGTCATCATAGTGGCTTATCGTTATGTCGAAATAGAACGTTCTCATCGATGATACACTATCTCACGTTCAATATCGGCAATGTAATAGTCTATGTAATCGCGCATCGTGCTCGTGACATAATGATAATTATGCTCATGACGGTAATTATATCGCCGACAAATCGCCGACTCTCCTTGCGACTTGGCGCGAGGCTGACGCTGTGTGCAACAAGCCTCGCTGATAAATCGAACAAGAGGAAGAAAAGGAGGAACACGACGGTCGTTCGCTCTCCATCTTCCTCTCTCGTGACGTTCGTGAATGAATGAGTATTTCAAAGGAAGGAAAAAGGAGAAAGATTACGCTGTACACGCTGTGTGTATGTGTGTGTGTGTGATAAGTACGTCTCTACACAGGCGGCAGGTACTGGTTGCCTGCTGGCAGGTTGCTCTTCCGGTAATCATATCCGTCGTCGACGTAGCTGGTCGGCGCGACGTCTATTTTCGCTTCCGGTCCAGACGAGAAGTGCATGCTCTGCTTCACCCAAAGGAGGTCAATGGGCGCGAACGTCGCGACCTGGGAAACGCATGAGTCAGATATCCGACGAAGCACGGAATCAATAGAGCGAGGAGGACCGCAATTTTATATATAAAAACTATTAAATTATTAAGTTATTTTAGCTATTAAATTCCGTAAAATGAAAATTAGGGGAAATAAAAAAAGTTTTAAATTCTGAGTACTTATCTTTCTTAGTCTGCAAAGTATTTATCTGTAAAACATCTATAAATCTTTGGATATTTATTTGTAATAAATATTTGTAAATATTTTCAATTATATCTGTAAATATTCATCTCTCTTACCTATAAAGTGTATATATTCAGAAAATATTTCATATGTTAAGTCCAATATTTTAACGTAAAATAAAAATCAAAAAGAATCTTCGGGAAGACGTTGAGGAAAACAAACGGGATCTTTTCGGGTTTCCCACTCAGAATCGTTTGAAGCGAAATTTTCCACGTAGATTCTGGCCTCGATTATGGTTCTCCCTTATGAATATATATACACATACCTGATTTGTGGGCAAACATCCAGTGTCCTGGCTATAGATACCGGCGATGTGGTACGCTCCGTTGCCGTCGTAGCAGGCTAACGGACCGCCGACGTCCGCTTGGCACATGTTGTTCTCGTCGCGCGCCTTGCCGCAGATCACATCGTTCGCGATGCTGATCGGAGATTCCGCATTCAGCACGCGGCTCTGGCAAACCTCGCGCGACAACAAGTCCACGTCCACCATGTGCATGATGGCACCAGCGTAATGAGCTGAATTCACATACATCGGGTATGGCGATACACTCGACTAGGTTAATGAATTACAAGTATTACCTTGCAGTATCGATTTGCCCCATCCCGTCACGATGCACCGCGATGTCTCTTGCACCTGATAGTCCTCGGGGAGGCACAGCGTGTTGATGTGTAAGTTGAAACTCGCAGGATGCTCCAAGATCAACATGGCGGTGTCGTTACTGAACAATCCTTCGATGTAACCGGGATGGTACCTGATCGTTTGCACGTTGATAATTTCGAACGGAAGCGGCTCCTCTTGCTCAACCTCGAAGCCCAGCTTCCACTCGCCGAGTTTCACGGAGATTTCGTCCGGTGAGTATCTGAAAGAGTTCAATCGATTGGTCGATAGCTGGGGAATTCTTAATTACTCTGCTCTTTCAGAGCGAAATTTCCGAAATGTAGCCTTAACAAGCGGAAAAAGGGCATAGAATAATTAATTTGTGAAAGACAATAAAAGATACATATTAAAATATATGATGTTAATAATGTATCTAAATAATATATAATATAAATAACATAAAATATATAAAAAATTAAAACTATATATATATATAATGATAAATTTTTTATGCAAAATATATGTAAAATATATACGATACAAATATTCAAATTAAAGTAGTCATTAAAGAAGTAATGATTATCTGCCGTAAAGACTTCTTTGTGAAGGATGGCAAGGATATTTATTGAAGTTTTCGTTACCTGCTCACGCAGCTGGCAGCTGTCAAGACGGCATTAGGTGCCACGAGCGCACCGGAACACAAGATCTTACGTTCCGGCGACCACAGGACCATCGCCTGCCACGGGATCTCCGCGAAAGCCGCGTCGGTCTCCCTGAAGCCGGTCGGCCGTTGGTCCTCAACAGGCATAAGAATACCAGATACAGATTTCCAAAAATTCAAACGAATATAGGCACACGCATGTGTGTACAGATGTGTGGAGGAAGTACTGGGACTAAAAGATCCGAGAAACAGTCTCACTCGTGATAATTAAAATAAAATAATATCTGTTATCTCTGCTCTATCAACCGCAACCTGACGTATAAATAAAGCATTAATAAGAAAAATGAAGAATAATATCTCCGTGTTTGTAATATTCTGTGTGCATTCCCCTTAACTTTTCTCGAAACGATGTCGGAGAGACTTACGTAATTCCTCACGCCGCACGGATTGCTCGGCACTTGCGGCACCACGGCAGTAGGCTGCTGGTCGCTCGAGTCGGAGTAGTACGGCTTCTTGGTGAACGGCTCGGGCGTGTTGGCGACTATCGGCACCTCCGGCACCACCTGAGTCGGGACTGGCAGCACATGCGGCGTCGGCACGTTGGAGTCTTCCGGCACCAGCGGCACCACGTTCGTCGGATGTTGCTCTTGGAACTGAGGTGGCTGCACGACGGGCGGCCTCACCGGCTTGGGGATCGTCTTGGTGGGTTGTTGTGGCTTCTTCGTCGGTGGTGGCACCTTCTCGATGTTGAGGAACGTCGGGAAGCCCTGCTCGTCGAAGCCGCCGGTATAGTTGGCCGGCAGGTTGCCCGTCGGCCATGGGTCCACGTAGTTCGGGTCGCGGCAACACTTGCCGATCACCCCGGTCTCCTGGTTCCTGCAGCTCTGCGAGTCAAATGCGAGATCGTGCGTTCAATTATTATGATTTCTTTTTTTTTCAAGGCGAAAGTATCAATGCTTGGTTACAGGTATCTTACTCTGGACATTCTCGTTGGATTTGGTCTTCAAGTATGAATATTCGAACTCTCAACATAGAATATATTTGTACATGAATTGAATGTTCACGGCGAAATTGGGACATTCGACGTTACTCACGCTCAACGGCACACGTCGTAGAAGCTGCTTGCTGGTGAGCGCGACCGGTTCGGGGCTGATGACACCTTCCAACGTGCAGTACTGCTCCTCCACGCAGAGCAGAGCAGCCGCGCAGCCCGACTGGATCGGAAACTGGAATATCGCGGGATTCGCGGCTGGGTTCGCTGCCGGTGCAACTGGCTCGCTGTCGATCACACTGCCTGTAATGTTAATCAGTTGCCGATTATAAGATATCAACTAGACATATTTCTATTCACGGGATGATGCCAATTGCTATCTCGTTGTTAGATTAGATTCTGCGACTTTCGGCTTTTCGACTTTTTATGCGGGATGTTGCACGTGGTGCGTACCTTCCTGGAACTGTTCCCGTGGACTCGAGCCAGACACTTGATTGTAATCAAGGGGCACCTCTTCAGGCGCTTTCACGTTATCATGCGGCTGGCCGACGGAGTCGATCGCGTATCCGTCGTTCGTCCCGGATTGCAATTCGGCTTCGTTTCCTCCTAACGGCGGATTCACCTGGACCGCGTCCGCCTGATTGTCCTCGCCATACTGAACGTACTTCTGATCGTTCTCCAAACTGGGCTCCGGGTACTGGTGATTATACCGATCGTCCTTCAGCACCGTGTTGTACTGCTCGTCATAGGGTGAGTTATTCACGTCATATCGCACGGTGCAACACGTCTCGCTACTGAGTTTGCATTCTTGCACCTGAAGCAATCGCAAAGACTCCTTAGATCCTGAACTGCGAATTCTAAGGCTCTATTAGTACTCAGGATATATCAGACGTATTAATTGAAGTATACGCGACATAAGAATGTTATCATTGAAATCTAATTCAGTGTAAATAGATTAAGATTCCACGAAAAAGAAATATCCGACGTTATTACGCGCGTGAAATAAAATAAATGAAATAATTTGTAGAAATTAACAAATAAATCCGATATCACGGCCAGTCTCGTGATTAGTCATCTGTTAATTTCGAACAAGATAAGTAAATAAAAATTGGCAGTAACAGGAAGCGATGACGGACGGAGAGACAATCTCACCTGTCCTGGCCGAGTGAAGCCTTGCTTCAAGTGATGCACGTATCCATCGACGCACAAGCTCTTGCTAACGCAGACTTCGTCCTGGCCGCTACAAGTGATGGTGAGATCGTTCAGGGAGTTAGGATAGGTCTGTAGCGTTTGATCGGGCTGATACACGTAATCAGGATTGTGTTGCTGTTGCTGCTGCTGCTGTGACTCGGAGGGAGCGTGCGTCTCGTATCCCGCGAATGCGCCTGCATCAAGACGTAGCGATAAAATGCAAATGATTCGTTATTTTCCTCGGATCTCGAGCGAGACAAGTGAAGTGACGGAGTTACTCACTTTGTTGCGATTGATCCCAATTAAATGGCGCTTGGCTTATCTGCCCCGGCACGACGTTCTCCTTGTAGTTGGGAAGGATGTTGCCTTGAACTCGAGGAACACCGTCGTCACCGTAATAGACAACTTGCTCCTCTGAAACGAGATTCGGTTGATGCAACCCGTTCGGTTTCTCGGGAATTTGACTCATGCCTCTCTTCGCTATTCTTTCTTCGATAATAAATAATAAACTTAATAAAATTGACAATGGGATAAAATAGGTTTCTCAAAAATGCGGACAAATGCATCTCGAGGGAAGCTTGTACAGATGAAACTTTGTCTGTTGTTCTGCTCGAGTTTCCTATTTTTCAACTCTCTTCGCATAGAAAAAAACTCATAACTAAATTATCAGATAATGTTCTCTTGATATATACGCGTCGAGGAAACATAGTGAATTTAAAATTTGCTTTTGATCGGCGAGTCGGGAGAGAAAAACGGAATATGCATCTCGAGTCTCTTATATGAACAGAATATTATAGCTTTTTTACATAAGTTTTTATCAACTTCGTGTTTGTTAGTGGAGATAGACTGTCGGCGAGGTTCATTTTGCTAAGGAACATAATCAGTTTTTACAATTTATCTCGCTAAGATACGTAGTAAATTTTTAGAATTTATCTCCCTAAGGAACATGATAAATTCTTGAATAATAATCTTCAGTTCCTAAAATATAGATAGCACGTACGAAGCGAAAAGATAATAAATTAAGGTGGCATGTTAATATGTTCCTCGGTTAGAAAATTCCACGACGGTTAATTTTTCCATAAAATTCTCTCCGTATATGCGAATGCGTGTTTTCATACTAACGTGGTTGCAATTGATGCGGCAACTCTCCGTAAGGGAGTCCACGGGTGTGCGTAGCTAACGCTACTACGACTAGTAGCATCTCCAGCAGTGGCCTCATCGTGGAAATCTGGAAAACAGAAAAACAATCCACGTTGAACGACGTTTCCTTCGTATTCGCGACGCGAACGTCATTCGAACGATCTATCGCGAGACATAGATAGACAAACGCAAGTCGCAATAACGTTTGCTTTTCCTTCGCGCGCGCGGACGATCGCAGTGAATTATATCAAGTGCGAGCGTTTCTTATTATAATTTTATCGTGCGCCTGTCCGCGCTTCAACCGACTCGTGGACGCTCCGCGGACACCAGAACGCGTTAGAATGACGACAGGTGTGAGAACGTTGCGGATCACGGCGCATTATGGTCACGAGGATCGCAAGAAGACCGCTTCGACGCGGGGCTCTCCTCGCGCGTAGGTATAATCTATTCGTGCGAAACAGCATCCAGCAGCCTTTAGCGACCTGTGCACACACCAAGTGGGACGAGAATTCCCACCTGGAAAGGTGGTGACGAGACGTTACGCGAGATATATATATATAAAGCTGCGAGTATATCGTGTTCTTCCTCCTTCTCTTTTTCTTCTTTCTTTTCATTAATAATTAACACATTGACTACCTACATGGTGGTGCAAACAGAAAGATATCGTTCTACCGCTAAGAAAAGCGATTACTCAGCTCACGTTCCTTCTTTTTAAATAATGTTCGATGTATCTCCGACAAAAAAATATTTTCTGGTAACAGAAATATGCTCATCTTGAAATATGCTCATCGCGCATTTTAGAATAGCTCGTTATCACGTATTCAAAAGGAGAATTCATTTTTTTCTTTCCAAAAATATCATAACACTTTATCGAATAAAAGCAGAGTAATTAGAGGTTCAATCAATTTAAATGAACAACTCGATTTTTGTATTAATTTAATATCCTTGATTGAAGTACAGAGAAGAGGTAGTATTGTAGTCCCCTATTTACATTTTATACAATAAGTTTGTTAATAATCAATACTTGAAATTGCAAACTTTAACTATCATATTCGTCAAAATATTGTTCAATCGATTCTAGACTCAAAGTTATAAAATATTTGTTACTTGGGACGTTATTTATGAAAATATGGCGGCACTGCATGATGGGACAGAAAGGAAGAGGAACAGTGGTGGTAACGTAGTCCCCCCCTAAAATAGATTTGAATAATAGATTCTGATTTCAAAAATGTAATGCTTCGTTACAAATTTATATATTAATTCAAAATAAACGTAGGAAAAAACAGAAACGGGTATAACCGTGAATTTTTAATACAGATACGTTGTATAAGCGCGTGGGATATCGGGTATCTCTTTCGCGACCGAATGCTGCTGGATACGTCGCGCCCGATGTTTTTTCAAACGATGAAATAATCCATCGGATTACTTGGACGGAGCCCAAGTATGCAAGGACCTTTGTTGTGCGGTTATTTATACGGAAATTATACGGCTGCCCGGATTGCCGCAAAAATATCGATTCCTATTTACATGGCCGGCAGCGTAGGTGCGAACAGACATCCGTCTGTCAGTGATGTCATCTCGCCTGGATTAGGTCAGGTCAGGGCCACGAGAGGAACGGTAAACGAAACGCGCGCTTAATTGGAAGAATATCCGATGTTCCGCTGTTCGCAAAATTCCATTAGTTACGTCATTCGTGACGAGTGATCGGTTGTTTGATCGATCGAGTGTCCGACTGAATTTACTTGGACGGCCAAAGTGTCTCGGAAATCGGGGACTGCGACGCGACAACAGTTGGTTTCGACTGTTCTTGGGGAATCGATTTGACACAACAAATGCCGTAATAGTCCGTAATCGATGACCGTAATCGATTCTATCCTGCCTCTTATTCTTTCCTAAGTCTTCTAAATGACACAGAAAGAGAATTCACCTTCCTCTTTTCAATAGAATAAATTGGTTCTTCAAATCTAATTGATGATCGAAAATATACCGAGGGTTAATCTTTTGGAATTTTCGTTGAAAAGATCGAGTTAGATCATGGATCACACGTAAACTAACCGTGAGGTGACGGCGCATATTATCAACAGAATACCATTACGTCAGCGCGCCTCGAAAAACGCAACGCGTGCGACAAAAAAGATCGAGTCGAATGAATCGATTAACGTAAATCCGTGATGAACGACACGCAGGATCGCGTCGCCAGATTCACATCCTGAATCGAATTTCGCGTGAATCAGCCGCGCACGTAGAACGGAGCTCCCGACGTCGCAGAGGTCACCGAGAAGTTCGAGAGTTCCGGGGGGGATTTCGCTTTAAGATAATCCAGTGAGAAAAACGAATATTATCGTCAAGATTCTGTATTCAAAGGACTTCAATCTCGAGGGGTGAGCGTGGACTTCTCACGTGCGATGGTCCTCCGTGTGGTGACCCTCGCGGTAGGAAGGAAAGGTCGACGCGAAGGATCCGTGCCGGGCGAGTGACTGGCGGAATTGCTACACGCGCTGTGAATTCACACGCCTCGAACGCGCCGTGGAAATCCCGACGACGGGGCAGGCACGTGCGCGAAGGTGCCCGGCGGGTCGTAACGTGCAACGAGTCGTCATTCACGCCGTGGCGGAACCGGAGATCCGTTTCGGGTGAAATCAAACGGCTCCTCTAATCGTCGTGATCGGTAACTAATAAGAAAGAAATGGCTCGGGACGCTTTCTACTTCTTTTCACTCTCCGTCAGACAAATGAGCCTTCGCGTGGAATAAGTTGTAATGTGTGATGTAATCGGTCACCGAACGCGTGGGAAACTCGCTCGTGCGATTTTTGCACTTAATATTTATTTTAATCGCTGCAAATCTCGACATGTCATTTTTATATATTTGGAGAATATAATTCGGAATACACTTTTTTTTATTAGCGGCGGGAGACTTGACGCATCGAATGCCACGTCACTCATGAATGGCACGAGGAGGACAAATTTTTGCTGACACGGCAAATTGTTTGTTATTATAGTGACGGTAAAGAGATTTGTTATATGAGAAAAATAATCTCCCTGTTGTCGTTGCGACAACGATGAAATTTACTCGGCATAATCATGCCAATCCGTCTTTTGACGAGGCACGATTTGCAACAGAATTGGAAGATAGGAATATATTTATACAAGCTTGACATTCGCCATAAATTTCCGGATATAATTGCGTCAATTAGCACTACTACTTAAAACGGTGAGTATAAACTTCCGCATAATGCATAATTCATAACATATAAGGAAATAAACAAATCAGAATCTTTCTATTCTCATGAATGGAAATAAAAGATCTTTCCGCTTGCGCTTTGCTATGTATCTCCAATCTAAGGCAAGAACAACGGTGGATAAAGTTAGGAGGTATGATCGGCGTCGTTTCAACATCATCAAAGGTTTTTCAGCATCGACATTATGATCACTTTATCATCGACGAAATAATAACGATGAAGAATAGCAATAAAAGTCCAGCTTAAGTAAACGACATAAACTACGGAAATATTAAAAATCACACCGATCGATATTGCACAGCAAGATCGACTTTCATTCTCAACTCGACCGGGTCATCGACCGTTTCGACGTCCGCGTCAAATCCGATTCAAAACGTGGTCGGCGTCTTCTCGCGCGCCTCGAGCGTTCGAATTCTCCTCGTTCGAAACTCCTCGGCCCCAATTAATTAACTATTCGCAACTAATTTCGAGGCGGAAAGAGAAGGGAAAAAGGGATCGACCTCGATCCGCGCGCATTCCGCGGGCGCAGCCCGGAGAGGCAATGTCGGCTATTAAAGTCGCGATAAAAATAATAACGCCGATCGCGAGCGCGCGCGAGAGGGATTAACGGCGCCTGGTGGCCGGTCCGGAGAAAGTCCGCGAGAGGAGGCGCGGCGGGCAAGTAGGCAGGCAGGTAGGCAGAGATGTATAGAGCGAAACGCCGAAAATTCACGATGCGTTCGATTTCCACGATAAGCGCGACGACGGACACGATTCCGACCGCCAAAATATTATTTTACGCGCAGCTCCGTGTCGGCCCCCTCCGCTCCCTCACACGGCCCCGCGTGCACGCGTGCGAGCGCGCTTTCACGTATACATTAGCTACGCTACGACTTTCTCTCCCTCATTGAATTACGCAGATTACCCGGGTCCCGGTACAAATCAGACGTGTCGAAGCCGCGTAATCCGGCGCATCCTAATAACCCGAATCTGGGGCCGAGGCGTCCGGAGAGATCCGGCTCTCTCGCTCTCCCGGCTTTTTATCCCGCGCGCAGAAACGGCCTGAAAATTCTTCTCCCCTTTTTCCTCTCCTTTCCTCCTTTCCCTTCTTCTCTTCCCTCTTCGCTCTCCGTCTGTCCCGCGCACTGCTCGAAAGCGCATAAATAAACCGAGTCGATTTTGAATTGGCGCTTCGGCGCTTTTGCAACGGGTGGGTGTAGATATGCATACCAGCGTAAATACTTAAATATTCACGTCCTCATTAATAACGGCCGGCCGGCCGAATAGGCCGCCAAGTAGAAACTTACTTTCGATTTGTCAATCAATAAGTACTTTCACCGATATATACACCGGCATTCCGCTATGCTGCGCGCGCGCATACATTAAGATACTCGCGTAATTAACAGCCGAGTGGCAATTCCGGCTGTTGAGATGTACGTACGCATGTTTCGCGCCCACCGCGTGCCGTTATCGCGACCTTATCGCGGCCTTGCCCGAATCATCAACAAGGACGTCGCGAAAAACGGCGAGTAGCTGCCGCTGCTTTTGCAACTGCGGAATAATTGTCCGCAAGGTGAGAGAAACGCGACCGAATTTTGGGATTTTCGTCGTGCGTCTTTAATTGATTGATTGCGGAATCGTTCGTCCGCTTTTTCTCTCCCGGTTCTCGGCGGAATTCCTCCGAGGGCTGTAACTCATCCGTCGCCATTCAAGATCGCTCGATCGAATGAAGCTGTGAATCTAAACAAGCTCTGATATCACGCTCATTAATCACCGAACTTACCATCGACGCTTGATTGACGCCTTGATTAACGATTCGCTCTTTTAGATAGCCGAGGTTACGTCGTGATTATGCCATTGTATCAATCAACGTTCCGCCGTAATTAAATGGTCAAAATGCAGGAGCCCGGTATTCGTCTGTACGAATCGCTCGTCATTTAATTTGGCAATCGCCGACCTTTCCTTCGATCGGCTGCGAGTGTCCGATGCGAACGGCACAATTAAAAAGGAGAGGAGCGCAAAATCGCAAGATTTATCGATTTTTATCTCGGCTTCAACGGAAATCGTAAATACAAGCGTCTCGCGTCTTCCTCTCGCGTCATCCGCCTTAACGAAAGATCGAATTGCCTCTTGTGGGGATTCGTCGACGTCTCTTATCCACGTGACTATCTCTGCCGCGATTCGGGGAATCTCAATGTTCCCATAAATTTGCAATCATTCGCCGATCCGAAACGGATCTCCGGATTCGTCCTCGACGAGAACGCGGAGTCTCGTGAAGAATCTAAGACACTAGTTGAATCGTGCACGGAGAAAATATTATAACAAAAATGACCACAACATTTTACAACGCTGGATCATACCGGAATTATGACTGAAACTGTGTATGTGTGTGTTGTAATCTTTAGCGCTGTGTATGTATGAAATACATCGCCAAAGATTACAATACACGTCATAATTTCAGTCATAATTCCGGTATGATACAGCATTACAAAATTTTGTAGAGGAGAGGGTGATATTATGACCTTCCTCGATGTCTCCGCTATTAGAGGAGGATTGACAAATTCTAACGATTACTTAGGAAATCAAATTGACAGATGAAAATAGATTTAATACCGCCCCTTTTTCGAGCTTTTCATACCAAAGTAATTATTCAATGAGTCGATAATTTAAGTTTAAAAGTCTATTTGTTTTCTCGAAATTGTCCTAACATCCTAAGTAATAAATATTTTATAATTTTCATTTTAGAATCGATTGGTGAACAACACTTCACACTTTGACGAATGTAGTCGTTGAGTTTTCAATTTGAAATATCGATCATCAATAAAATTGTCGCACAGAGTATAAATGGGGGCCATAATAAACCTTCACCTGTAATCATTTCAGCTAAAACATCTTGCCCGCGTAGTCGGCGTGTGAAACCGTAAATTCCGTTCACACGCCAGCTGATTCGTATTTGGCAATGTTAAGGTACGCTATCGCGGCTCGCGAAAGAACGAGCAAAGTCCGGCGATTCGCTAACAATTGCGCTAAGATCCTCTTTAGCGTCGAACCTTTCAATCTATCCTGACGGGGGCGCTCATCAATCACGCCCGGACAAAAGGACGTTTCCTCGGACGCTACCAATAAATGGTCGTCTAATGAGCTCGGCCGCCTTCGCTTGCGCCACTGTCGCTGAGAATCGCGTGCGAATCGACGTTTACGGCGCTACGAAGACGCGCGCCGTCTTCAGTTTCCCCGTCTATGACAACCGCACGCGGGCGTAGCGGGCCCCACGGTTTCTGGGTCGCTCGGCTTCCCTGCCGCGTGCACCACGTGAAAAGGAGACGGGGAGATGCGGAGAGGCTGAGAAGAGAAAAAGAGACCAGAGAGTCGAATCTAACTTTCCAAAACGCGTTCCGCTCCGATAATCCACGTTCGGTCCACGTTATCCTTCGATCTCAGGCGTCACGGCACCTCTCGCGGCCGAGACAGCCTCGGAGGAGCCCCGACGACAGCCCCGGGAAAGGAGAGGATCGAAGCCGCCGAGTACTTTTACTTTCTTCGCTTCTTTTTTTATGGAAATGCCTAGGCGAGCACGCGTCTCCTTTTTTTCGGGAGGCCTTCGCGTCTGTCGACGGCACGAGACGACACGCAACTCACCGTCACTCAGGTTGTTTTCGTGCGTGTATGCGTTCGTTCAGGAGAGACGACTATAATAAATAAACGTCGCTCCCGCCGTCGAAAAAATCGCGCGGCGAAAGTAGACGCCCGGCCCTCTCTTCACCCTATTTTTTTTCGATATAACGCGAGATTCCGATCCGTCGCGAGTCACGCTTCCCTTTCACGATCGCTCGATCCGGCGATTTTTCTTTTTCTTTCTCCTTTCCTCCGACGAGGCGACTTTACGTAACGCACCCTTTCCCCCCATCTCTCTCTCTCTCTCCTCTCTTCTCGTTTACCGCGTCGAGACGTCGTCGTCGAAAAAATTCGCGCTTCCCTCGTCCGCGCGAGGGCCGCGCGCGCGCAAGATCGAGCGCGGGGATACGGGCCACGAGGAGTGAAATTAAAAGTCGGGCGTCGCTTCCCGGAAACTCGAACGTTCGCCTCTCGAGCCTCGGAGAATTTGACCTCCTATTACCGTCGCCGGTATGCATTTTACTTTTGGGAAAGTTCCTTTTCGGCCGACCGGCGATCGCGCGCGCGCGCGCGCGTTGCGTGACGCGCGAAAACGCAAGAACGCGCGCTAGAAAGGAGCAAGGTCGCTAAATAATGAGGTTCTCCTCTCTGATGTCATCCACGTCATGAATTATGAAATTCGTCGTCTTGCCCGCGCGAATATCACCGTTACTGTCGTCGTCCAGAAATTTGTTCCCGGCGCCGTATAAAGGATGTGTCGCGGAAACGAACGAGCTTAGCTCTTTCGACAGACTCTCTTTTTCGAGTGAAACAAACAACGTGAGCGACGAGGACGCTTTCGATAACTCGGGACAGTGATATATATCTATACGGTTTTGTCCGACATTGAGTAACAAGAGAGGTGACACAGATACGTGAGTGTAAATATATGTAAATCTCGATTTTAATTGACTCGAATTAACTTCGACAGAGCCGCCCCATATTGTAATTTGCGTTTCGAATTGCGCTGAGTGTGCTATTAATTTTAATTATTATTATAATTATTATATTGTTAAATTTAATTTTAATTATTAATTTTAATTATTTTAATTATTATTATAATTATTATACTGTTAAATTTAATTTTAATGTAGAAATACGTACAATTAAGAAATACGTACGTATAATCTCTGATCAGGAAATAACATTGTGTCATGCACGGTAAAGAATTTTGCGGACTTTTCGAAAACGGTCCACCGAAATTTCGCGTGACATGTGGAGGGAATGTGTTAAAAAGTATACAAGTATAATGTTAAATTGACACATTCACCTTGTCAACAAGGTGAATTGCTGACAAGGTAAACGTGTTAATTTAACGTTATGTCAGTGCAACTTTTTAACACATATTTGTGTACCTTTTAACACATTCCTCGTGAAAAATAACACAAAATGGCACAAAAATGGGCCATTTTCGGTATAGCATTTGTTTACCGTTTGCGGACGTCTAATCTGAGAAAAAAGGAAGCGCGATCGAGCGAGAATGGGGGCGAACGGCTGCTCGATCGATCGATCGAGCAGTCCCTTCTAGCTTTTCACCTGGGATAAAGGCCCATCGACCTCATAATTAAGTTAACTTTCGCCGGTTATTTGCATTCCACGATTCGGCGCCAGCCGATCCCGTCGCGCGAAACGCAAAAGACGAGAAAGCAATCCGAGGACGACGTTCGCAAGCCGTCTGTCCGTCTCGATCATATCTCCACGAATCGTCGTATTAAACTCCCGACTCCCACGAGTATCGAGACTTGCGAAATATCGAACTCATCCGTGACACTGGCACGGCTTTGCCAGGATTGCATAAACTGATCGCCGGGGTTCAAAGGTGGAAATTCCATCGCGCGAGCGTGTATCAAACCCGACTCTTCTCGCTCTTCTCCGCGGCGATCGGTATTTCTGTCTGTCGCCCCGCGAATCCCGCGTACCTTTCGCGACTTTCGGCCACCGTCGCCAGCTTAATTTCACCTTCTTACAACCTCCTCCGAACGCCGGCAGATGTAACACGGCGGCGATCTCGCCGGCTGTTCGGACGGATCGATCGGACTTGATTCTGGAAACCTTATACCGGACGCGCGTTACACGTGGCGCCGTACCGTTCCCAACTTCCGTTTAACTCCGGGGAGAATTTTGCAGTAAAAGTTACCGTGGAATCTCTTAACCGAGGAACACGTCGACATTCTGCTTTAACTTATTATCTTTCCTCTCATATTATACCTTTCATATATTTACGCTGTAGCATAATTTATATAATATCATATTGATACATCGGTCTAATATTAACCACTTGGCATTCATCGGTCAAGTATTGTCCGATATAAGGCCGGCCAGACGGCTTTTAAGCTGTCAAGAAATTTTCTAGCAGGTTTTGCGCAAAATCTGTTTCTAAAAAGTTGATAACATTCTCATCTATGTGTAACGTTGCTTCAACTCGGAAGATCGGCAGCGCTCTGGAGCTATCAAGAATTGGCCTCTTGTCGATTGTTGCGATATGGAAATCAGGAATATCGACGATATTCTGGCAGGAGCAGATAACGCTAGATAGTAGCGGCGTGTGCTTACATTACAACGAGAACAAACGTACAACATCCTTCATCATGCTGGCGAAACGAAGAGAATGAACGCGCCTGTCAAACTTCGAAAGAATGATTGATGGAGAGTGGGAGGACTGAAGTGTTCTAAACTCGCTTCTGCCTTTTAAAACGAGATGCTCATTCGCGCGTGCGGAGCTACCGAAGATGAAGCGTACACGTACATATAATTCGCGGGTAAAATAAATCGAAAGACCGAAAGCGCCGAAGAAACCGGCCGTCAGTCTCATTTTTATTCGACACTTTCACGAGTTGCTAATGTTGTTTTTTCTCTCTCCCTCGCTCTCTCTCTCTCTCTCCCCCCTGTATCCGATGGCGCGACGATGGCGTAACGGGATCTCGTTCCAGATCAAGATAATAGATCGGTTTAGTAGTGCACGCCTGTCCATCTACTTCATTTCGACTGGACTTCCCCGCGTAGGAAATATGATGGTATCTGTCCAGAAAGAAAGAGAGAGGGAGAGAGCAGTTGGCCGCGAAACTTTTTTAATTTTAACCGGTATTTGACCCGTTGGAAAGTCAAGTCGCTGAGTTGAGTCTACGCGCGTTACATATATCGTCAAACATAATTAAGAAGGAATATAATTAAGCGAGAAAGGACATCAAAATCGATTGGGCGCGTCGATCAAAAGTATCGGTGATGCAGCTGAATTAATTCTTCAAAAGACTCGGTTTTTTATTTTAGAAATTGAATGTTATTTTAATTGAGGGATGTTACGCAAAAATAGTGTAAATAATGTTCTGAAAGTTTTACTTGAAAAATGGTTTTGGCAAAAGAAAAAATTGAGAAAATTAAAAATAAACACTCGATGAAAATTCAATTTTTTTCTTTCAAGACAAATAAATTACAATTGTAATTTTTTTTTTTAATTATAGTATAATAATTGTAATATTTTTTACTTTTAAAGATATTATATATGCCATTTCATCCTTAAAAATATGCGACGGGATTCGAAGAGTCAATAGTTTTAAATGCAACCAGAGACTATCGAAAATATCGAAAGACGCGAAACATCGTTTCGATGCTCGGCATTGATAAGCATCTCACCTCTCACATTTTGATATTTAACGTCTTCGGTATTCAGCGTTCCGTTCGGCGGAATGCTTCTCTCGACGCAAGCGATCATCCCGCGAGTATCTGTTTGCATCACTTTTATTACTGCGACGTGGATGAAATGACGACTCGGCGAAGATAACACCGATGAAGAAGAGTCGTCTCGCAATTCAAACGCGTTTGACGCGATGCGTGTCGACAGTGAGAAAATAAATGATGACAATGATAGAAATTCAAATATCGAATATCTGAAGTATTCAGAAGACTCGGTCGACGAGGGGGACGTGTGTAAATTTTCGACGGACCGACAGAGCGAGAGAGAGAGAGAGAAGAGAGAGAAGAGAAAATACGAAACGTTTCCACAGCACGGTTTCGGTGGGTCGAACGAACTGTAACTGATCCGGTCTTAGAATCGCCACCGGCGAAATTTGAATACGAATATCCTAGCGCAACTCATCTGTTTTGCACGCATCGACCTTCTGCGGCCGTATCCGCGTGACACGGCTTTATTCATAATTCGAAGAGTTACACCATCCCGAGCAAAGCGAAGCGGCGATCGGGTCACCGGCCAAAGGTGGTGACAGGTAAATCTAGCGGGACGAGTTGTCGGTGGCTCGTAAAAACATAAAATAACCGAGGGAAATTCCGTTAACTTTCGGCAATATAATATGAGAATGGCTTTTGAAGATATTTTAAATGCTGTGTTTTAAATGTTTAGTGCCGAAAACGATAATATAAAAATCAAATGGAATTCTCTAAGATAAAAAAGGAATTTTTATTCTCGATATTTTTATTGATCACGAGCGTATGTGCCTGTGTTTATGTGTATACACATACATGCACACACAGAGACATATGTTATGATGCACTTTTACTTGTAATCCACAATATGTACTATTTTGCGCGAGAGTCGTTTGCTAATCTTTTCGACATCCGTTTTTAATACAGGGTGTTAAAGAAAGCATCTAGCATTCGTACGGTAGATAGTACACGCCATATTGAATAGAAAAGTCTGAATAAACGTAAGTCGAAAACTCAATCGTTTCTGAGATACAAACAATTTTATACATTAATATCATGACTGTCTCATCGGTTTCTACATGTCGCGTGCGACACGAAGATTTACGCCTCGGTGTTTACAAATCGCGTTCTGAATGTCCTCATTCAATTTCCATACTTTAGAAAGATTTCACCGGCAATCGTTCAGTTGTCATTATACAACCAACGATTGTGGATCTGTTTGGTGATTATTAATCGCGATTAATAATCAATTGGAGGACATATGAAACACCTCCTGTAAATATCACGGTAAAGATTTGGCAAGATCATCCTCTCTTTTCACGTCGCATATGCGACATGTAGAAGCCGATAAGCCAATAAGAAGCTAATAATGTAAGTTTATTTGAGAGCTTCGCTCTATTACTGTAAAAAAAAAAAAAGAGTAACAAACAAAAGTGTTTAAATAATACCGTCTACGCTACGTCACGAGAATGTTTCTCGTCCGCGCTTCTTGCAAAAGAAATCAGCGGCGATCGGCGTTTACTACTATCGAAATCGAGTCGCCATTGACCCCTTTCGCCACCGCGGAGATGCCGCACGACGTCGCGAAACTCGCGTACTCAATCTTTTATTAATGACGTCTTAAGAGCCTCTTAAACACCTTGTATTACAGGAGTCTCTCCTAATAGCTACTGAGTCGTTATAAAAATTTGCATCGGCTATCCTGAAGATAAGAGGAGTCAGGGGTATCCGAACGTATCGGAAGTCGTGTCTCGGAAATTTATTGAAATTTCTCTAAAAAATATAAAATATAAATAACAAAACACGACGAGGATAACTGAGTGGCGAAAAAGGACCACGGTTCGAACGTCGCCACGCGCGACGTGAATATCGTGTCGAGCATCGGCAAGAAAATCAATCGACGAACAGATGAGACACTCGGGTGTCGGACACTTCAATTATTCAGAAGCCGACCGCTCAATCGTGCAAATATTTTCTCTGAGGACTCGCCGAGGAAGAATCCCCGGAGTTGCTGTCGCTCTTGCCTTCTCGACTCGATCGAGCCGCTTCGTCGTAGATACTACGACTTCGCGTGAGAAACGTTCGAGAAACGAGCAAACAAGAGATCAATAAAAAAATATATATTAGGGGATGAAATATCAAGGATGGAAATATAAAGATGCTGAGAAACTAGTCATATTTGAAACTAAATTAAATCAGCTCAACCACCCCAATGTTCTTCGCCGACTCGCGTCAGGCTCGATCGCGCTAATTCGAAGACGTTCTTCTCGAAACCGAAAGCAGGAAAAGCACAGGAAGAAGAAAAAAGGAGATAAAGAAAACGAACGGAATGAAAAAAAAGAAAGAGAGAGAGAGAGAGAGAGAGAAAGAGAGAAGTGGAAGAGAATTCAACGCGGTAGCCACGGTAGTTTGCGGTTGATGCGACGGCGAGCGCGGCGCCTTGAGGTTGACTAATTGCGAGGTGCGCTAATAGCCCGACTAATTGCGTGTCGGAGTTCTCGAGGGGACGAGAAAGCGAGATGCGAATAGACCCGGGCTTTGCGCTTCTTACTTCCAGCGGCTACCCCGGGGGGGAGGGGAGGGGGCTCGTTTTCGAATTAGTTTCTTCCTTCGCGAACGGTACACGCGGATAATTAATTGCCCTCGTGAGAGGCCGCGGCTCGAGGAAGCGGCGGCGGCGGGCATATCCTCGCGGCCTTGAGAAGCCGCGCTACAGGTCGCTCGTTCGCTCGCTCGGACGCGCAAACGTCGACGTATCTTTCGAGCAACCACTCCGGGATCGATTTACGAGGATAAGCGAGGCCGAATCGATCATCGTTTCATCCGGCAGCCTCGACTTGCTCTCACCCGGGCGTTTCCGGGGTAACCGCTGTTGCCTGCGACGTCCCGTCAGTCCGCATTTCGCTCGAATTGCGAAATAGTGATGTTCGCGTTTCTCGTTCGTCAAATAAGCGCCAATTGCGAAAAACGAACTCTTCAGCTCTCTCAAGAACTTGTAAATGTTACAATTTGGAGAAAGGTGGTACGACACACGTCTCTTAAATGATTTGGACGGTAGCGTTTGTGTCATTAACACATTTACCATCGTAGATTCTAACATCTCGAGAGTACTCGACCTTCTCCACCTGTTGCGAGTCTCATAAGTATACAAAGATATTTCTCTGTTTGTTATATTTCAATTTCTAATAATAACGTTTCGAATAATAATAAGGACCGAAACGTCTGGACTATTCGACCTTAACATCGTACTAATTTAAAAATAAATACTTGCTATAACCTAATTTATTAATTTATGAATTTGTTTGCATTTACGGCACTGAAAAACCGTGCATTAGCTCTTATCGAGCCTTTTCAAAACTTTTGCATTATTTTATCTTATTATTCTTCTCGTGTCTCTTTCTTTCTTTCCTTCGCAAATTGTAGTTTCTTTTCGTTTCTATTAAAGCGGTATTTCCTGTTAATAAATTAATCAGCAAAATGTCGAGATATAAGACGGGCAGAGTCGAACGTCGAGCCGGCCGGTTCTCCCGCGCGCGGAAGAAAGGGTGCACCGTGCACGTGCGAGCCGATGCAAATTTTTTCGACGCCGATCACCCGCCGCCTATTCTTCTCGCGCCATTATTACCATATACCATGTAGGCGATAACTTAACTACTCGAGCGAAGGAAGGATACGTACATCCGATCATGGCTCGCCGAAAGGAAGATGACGAAGTGGCTATTTAATTTCTCAAGAAAGAGAGAGAGAGAGAGAGAGAAAAAAAGGAGAGCCTTACTGAAATAGCGTATCCCCCGATAACGCACGGATGGACGAACATCGTCTGTTGCGCATTCTCGACGGATGAGTTTATAGGCGCGATTAATAAACGTGCGCGCGCTTTATGACACGTAATTCGTGCGAAATCCGCAGGTTACTAATTTTACGAATGATTCACCATGTTAAAATTCCACCAAAGCTTCCTTGTTTCTCTCTTTTTCTCACTTTTTTTCTTCGCCTCGCCTCGCGGGACAATTCGAATATTTCGAGAGCGAATTCGCGTATCGAATCCCACTGCGGTCGTTATAAATCTTACGCCAGGAAAAAGGAAAGTTGACGATCGCATTAAGGCTAAATCGATCGGACAAACCTCGGTGATCACCGACAGAAAAAAAAGAACGGTTGCGAACCTGATTTAAATAACCGCTACGCTGCGCTAATTGGGCAGCAATGAGGAATGTCGTTTCAGTCCCCCAGATCGAATTTCTACTTGTCTATCTGAAATGCATATGATTCAACAATGCCTCGCGGCGTGTCCCATAATTAAAACCTTAAAGGAGATCCCGACGTTAAGTGAAAATATATGATAATTTAATTGATGCACGTGGAATACTGTTACTTTCGTCCGCAAATGCTAATAATTAGGGTGTGACGTGAACGTTGCCGAAAATCGGCAAGCTAGAAAATCAACCGGATCAATGTTGTCTTGTATTTTGCATAAGATCGTCGTTTAATCGTAGCTTCCACGCGATTTTGAAGAGATTAGTAAAGCTTAATGTCGTATTTTCAGAGGCGCATCAAGGGGACCACTGATAAATTTATTTAAATTAATTTATTTTAAAAAATACGAAAATATTATTTTTTATTCTTCTTATTAATGCTATATTTATGCATCAGTTGATGTAGTGAAGGTATGCGCGGGTTATGGAAAAATGTATACAACCCAATCAGCACATTCAGTTGCCGCTATATAACTTGGTAATAAAGTTACATAACGAATATATTATAACAATTATATTACAATTCTGTTACTTTACTGACTTTTCGTACATAACTGCACAGTTATCATATTCAATTGCTGTTATATAACTTGGAAATTAAAAGCGATATAACAAATATGTTATAATAATTACAGGGCGATATATTTATAGTCGGATTTTATATTTAAGACCGTCTTGAGTTCATCCTCAGATGTTTCGTAGTCAATAAAATGAGCCGTGCAGCATTTAAGAATGAACATAAGACAGTCTTAATATAATATATATGTAACATCCACGAAGTAAGATATTTAACATATACGTATCATTATTTATACTTTTGAAAAAATTAGCACAATTACGTCGCCATGATGGTGTGTCTGATTAAGTCCGCAGCATAATTATGCGCGTTTATATTTCCTCCTCCTTCTCTTCTTCTTCTTTTCTCTTAAATGTCACTCCCAAATTTGAGTTTAACTGCCTTCGCAAGGTTCCACGTCGCGCCATGTGACCACCTTTTTACGATCTTATCTCGAGGAGGTCTCTCATGGAGTCCTCCGCGCGCGTGTATTCCCGTTTAATCGTCGAAATTAGCGCGCCGGGTGTCTCGCCGGATCTGACGTAATTCGCGACGTCAATATCACGAGCGGCCGCGGCGGTCGCTCGCAGATTGCGCGAATCTCCGCGGACGGGATCGAGATTGAAACCGGCGCAGGCGATGCGTCGTCGTCGTCGTCTGTGGAATTCGGGCCGGATTTCACGAGAGATACCGTAAAGAGGCGTGTGTGTGCATTTTACCTGGATTCTCTCTCTCTCTCTCTCTCTCTCGGGGAGCGAGAAGGACGACGCACAGCGTGAGCGGCGTAGCGTAGAGCGAGAGATAAATAGCACTTTCCAAACAGAAGTATTTTTTATGACGACCCTCATGAATATATATATATATTTCAGAGGTCGGTTGCGGTGAGGTCGATCGGAGAGGTCGGGTCTTGGTTGCCCGACGCATGAAACGTGCGTGTGTGCGTGTCGTATACGGGAGAGAACTTTGGAATCGATCCCATCGCGATTACCTAATCGCCCGCCTGGGACCGTCCGAACAATCAACCCGCAGACGCGCAATAAAAACCGATGAATTACGATGAACCGTAGCGGTATAATGCAAAAAAGGGAGAAAGAGGAGGAGAGGAGAGGACAGGAAGAAGAAAGAAGAACAGGCATGAGAGATTCAGGGCCCCTCCGGTTACTCAAGGTCCCGGCGACGAGGAACTTATTAGCCACCCCGGGTTTCTCTCTTTCCCTCTCTCTCTCTCTTTCTTTCGCATTTCTCTTTGTCTCCCTTGTTCTCTCTCTCTCTCTCTCTCACTCTTCCCCCGAGCTTAATTGATACGTACGCGCGAACCGGTCCGCTGAAAATTACAAACGATAGCCAATTACGACAGAAGAAAGTATCGTGCGCGCGCGCGAGTAAGCGGTCGGTCGATCAGACGGCGCTTTTGGAGATCGCGCGCGGACGAACTGAAATTCAAAGTCGGTATTTCTACCAGTCGCGTTCTCCTTCTTCGTGCTCGTTTTTACCTGACGCTCCGACGGGAGTGTCTCCATTATTTGCGTGCGGCGAAAATACGCGGGCGACGGAAGGAAAAAAGTAGCGCGGATGGTCGCACGCAAACAACAACCGACCGCAATAAATCGCGCGCGCGCGACCATACGAAAAACGCGAAAATTTATCGGCGATTTATTCAATCGGATTGTTTGTCCCCCGGATGGAAAAAAATTTTCTCGTCTCGCGGGTGAGAATTGAAAAAAGTGGCGTTGGCAAAATTTTCCTCTCGGCCGATCGAGAAAGTTAATATCGAAACGACGTCTGGGACGTCGTTTCGATAATTAGTTCGATAACGAGGTAAGGATAAAAAGCTCGATGTTCGTTTGAATTCCGATTTATTCTTCGAGTTGCCTTAATGATAAACCGACATGAATGATAGATTGCCGTTCCTGTTGCTGTTTTGCTCTATTTTACCGTCACATCCGTTTATCTCTTGTAAGATCTCGATTCGAGATCACAATGATATCAATATGATACTTTCGATCCGACGTCGAAATGACTCATCGATTCAACATAGACTTGACAAGTCGACTCGACAAGTCACTTCTTATTGGGAGGAACTAAAAAAATCAATGGATTTCTGGAGATGCTGTGGATTCTTCCTTCAAATTTCAAATTCCTACATCAATCGGCAATTGAGAGGTCTTATCTATGTTGAACCCTACACAAAAAAATAGTCTTAAACCAATGATGGATATTTTCATATGTAAGTAAGTATATTACAACATTCTTAGAAAATTTTTAATCATAATGGAGTACAAGTGCGTCATACTTGCGTCAATACAAATTCAATCAAATCAAGGCTAAAAATCTTCCGAGAAGATTATTATATTCTTGTTTATATGTAAAAATATCTATCCTTGATTTAAGACTACTATTTTTCCGTGTTTCTTTTTTCAATGTCCAAATTTCGATATCACTTCGACTGCTTATTTTCCACTGGAAATCGGCGCGCCCGGAGATTCCTCTCCTCTTTCCCTCCCTTCATCACTCAAATTTCGGACCCGATTTTGGGAGAATTTTTCGGCCCGGACTGGTTTGAACTCGCAATCGGCGGCCATTAATTCTTATCGACGATACGCATTAATCTCGGCGCGCTTTTTGCAGACGGGTACTTATTGCGTGCGACGGCGCTCGGGAAAATGTTATTGATTAATCGAGGAGTCGCCGGAGGGGGGAGGGGGCGATGTAGGCCGTGTTTAATTGTAATTTATCGGGCGAAGGGACGCGCCTTCCGCAAACGTGTTCGAGCTTCGAACGCGGAGAAAGGAAACGGCGGACATTTTTAGCGTTACATCCTTTAATGTCTTACATTCTGTCATCAATTTTCGGCTCTCTCGCGATAACAACCGGCGGATACACACGACAAGCTTGACTTTTCGTCGCCGAACGATTATTCGTATTAACCTCCGGATGTCGGCAAAAAAGCTGCTCCCGGACGTTTCGGCAACGCAAAAATCGCAGTTTGATCCCGCTGAAAGTGTCAACTCGCGTCGCTCGCGTGAATCATATTTCCGAAAATGCGGATCCTAATTATACCGCCGACCGAAGCGAAACATTAAGGCACACACATACATACACAGAGAGATGTGTTAGCAGTGAAACTTAAGCGGTAAGTAAATTGACTAATCACAGCTGACTATTCTCCATCCGAAGAATAATCGACTATACGGGAAAAAAAAGAATCAGCTTCCACAGAAAAAAGCTAACTTTCACGATTGAAAATTAGCTATCCATATATGATACAACTGAAATTCAGTTGTAAATCTCGTTTATTCAGTTATCAGATTTAGCTTTTAGCTGTAGCAGCTAATTTTTATGACTATTTTCTGCATGTGATCGGTCAGTTTCCTTAATTTTCTTACCGCTTAGGTATTACATTTTTGTGTGTCCTGAAAATTTTTGCTGAATTTGGTCTCCTACCCCGCGATTTTACACACAGGATTCGTAAGCACCGCACTTCTCGAAGCTCGGAGGACAGTGTCGACGATTCTCGTCAATGCTTCAATGTTCGAGATAAAATATGTCCGCCAAGTGAAATTTCACCTGAGCAAACCGATCGGGAGTCATAAAGTTTTGCACATGAAACTCAAACCGAAATTAAATCTCCGCTCGACAACGGCCGTAAAAGAGTCGCGCCGCATACTAAGTAAGCGCGAACAAATGAATACCGCGGTATCGTAAACCGGCAAGTTCCGCCGGAATTAATTTCACGAGCGAAGATTTTGATCATTTCTCGTGTCTACGCAACGGCCACGTGATCAGACACAGCGATCTCGGCGATTTATTTGTTCGGTGAGCCGAACAAAGGTCGGCAACGAGACAAAAGGAGATCCTCCTGCTTACCGGGGAACCAGCCCGCGCACGCGGATCATCGAAAGCACATGGTCGCAAGCATGGTATCGGTGGCGGTTTTACGACGGTAAAACGAGTTCTCGCATGCGAGTGCACCGAGAAAAAGAAAATAATCGATTACACAGTAAAAAATGCTATGCTGCAAACAGTCCGACGGCGAACTTTTGCGGCCGTCGCCGAGGAAAAGGGTTGAAAATATAATAAATACAATCAATTTCACCGTGTAAAATATTTTACAGCCGCAATTGGCAAGCACCTCTCTCTCTCTCTCTCTCTCTCAACGTATCTCGCGGTTTGCAAGTCGCGGAGATACGCGCGCGCGACGAGAGTACTCGCGGCCGGTACTCGCGCTCGCGCTTGCACTCGACGGCAAATATAAACTTCGCTGCTGCTGTGTACTTACTTAATATGTATCCTCCCGCGGAGTATGTACGTGTGTAAACGCGCGTGTCGCTTAAAAGAAAGTCAATATAACTGGCGCTGGTTTCGTATCCCTTCTTCTCTTATACCATCCTCCGGATCTGGCCGGTGCCCCTCTCTACCTGGCGGTCCGGTGGCCGGTCCGCGGATCCGTCCTTCGATATCCTACGCTGGTCAACATATTACATTGACTCCTCTCCTCAGCGGTCGGCTCTCGTTGCCTCCTCGCCGCCAATTTTATTCCCGACACTCTCGTACGCTCGTCGAGAGAGAGAGAGAGAGAGACCGTACATGCGCACATACCGGCTAATGTTACCCACGCATCCCGAGCGAATGCGTTTTCTACTGGGTGATCGCTTGACGCGCGTTGAGAAAAGAAGTGCTTCGAGATCGCGGGAGATACGAGGTTTACACTTCATCGAGAGGAGACCGAAGCTCATCTCCGTGAAACGTCAAGCTTACATTCCACGGGTGAAGTTTTCGAGTAGCTTTTTTCTCAGCGTTGGCTCGGCTCGACACAGGTGAAGCCTGGTCCAAGCGGCTCCGAGAGCGTGTGTCTCTCTTTCTCTTCCCCCTGTCGAGAATTACATTATGTCACGTAATATATTCTTCTTCTTCTCCTTCTTCTTCCTCTTAATTTGCTCCTTTTTTTCGGCGTCTCCACTTCCCGTCTTCTTTTCTCCTTTTTTCCCTCGTATCGCGGCAATTACACGCCTTGCAAATCACTTTCTGTCACGGTCCGTGAAATTCGCCCGGGAGATTCGCGCGATTCTGTTATCTGCGGAAGGATTCCGGGGACGCGCTTCATCAAGAAACACTTTCTTTTTTGATCAATCGCGCGCGTAAAAATTATTCATACGTCGACATGCTCGTTAAGGAAAACGGTCGTTTCACTTCTCGCCACGAGGGACGTGGTGCCACGTGCGCCGAAAATGCGTCGAACACCCTGTATTCGCGCGTATATCCGGCGCACCTGGCCGCCCTCCTGAAAGTACTCGCCTCGCAAGTGTGCGGGATATTTCGTGAAAATCGATCTCCCCGAGCTCGCTCGCGACACTGATCGCGCGAATATAGCGAATAAATTTGACAAACTCCTCCCGATGCGAGATATACAATTAACGACACAAGCGTAACGATCCATTAATCACGCTCGAGAGTATTCCTAGAAAAATAGTTATGACATTGACCCACATATATATCTCCGTGGAATTAAAAGCGGAGACCGAATCTACTGGTTCATGCTAATTTCTGTCACGACGATTCCCAAAATGACGCCAGATTTCGGTCGTTAGATAAATCTGCGAAAAATTTCGCAAATTTTGGAAAATTAGTCAGAAAGACCTTCTGTGTCTCTCATACGGAGAGAATGTTACACTGAAATTAATGTAACTTTGTAACCCCGGGAATCACACGTCGACGTTTAGGATAATTTATTATCCTTCCGTCTCAAACGTACCATTCATAATCGACTCTACCCTTTGCACTGCTAGAAAACACGATAGAATTCCTAAGAATGTCGCATGAAAAATAGTTACATAACATTCTCTCCGTGTATTCGACGCGAGGAAACCTTGTCTTTTCAGTCAGCCTCGATTAGAGGCCAAAGATAATTGGCCCCCCAAAAAAGACAAATCCCTGCAATTCGTTCACGGAAAGAGACGCGAGGCTGCTTCGAGTCAAACCCGGATCCCAGTTGCCCGGGTGAAATACATTTTTTCGATTTCGAGCCCGAACGGTCTCTCGAGAGGTAAGTCGGGCGAGTCGGGAGTGTCGATCGCGATAACAGCATAATCATCGTGAAAATCGCGGTTTCGCAAGTACGCTATCGACCGGTAAATACCTCCGTCAGAGATCGAGAAGGAGTCTGAAGGGGGGGCCGAGGAGGGAGGCGGACGTCATGACCATGACAGGATGATCCGGGTGTCCCAACACCCGAAATGAGTCGACCCGTCCCCACTCCCCCGTCGCGTGTGCGAGAAGAACAAAACCAAATCTAAATATGTACACGTAGGTGGACATCGGAATCGTCGCTGCCGCCTCCTCTGCGCTTCTCTCTGCAGGAAATTCCACGAGATTGGAATGCCGTTAACGCGCTCGCTATCAATTGGTCGTGTGTCACTTTCTATCTACGACACACGCACACAGCCGGCATCTCTTTCTCTCTCTCTCTCTCTCGCCGTGCGGGAGATTAGCATAGCGCTTTCCATAAATATGAAAGATTACCCGCCGCGAAAACACGTCCGCTCTTTCCCGACGGCTCGGAACGAACGTCCTCGAACGCCTCCGGACGTTATTGCACATTTCGGTATGCAGCCAGGAGATCGAGAATATTTCAGACGAGGCATCGCGGATTTCGTCAACGGGCGCGCGCGTGCGAGCCGTCGTCGTAGTTTGGAAACTTCATGAATAAAGAAGTGTGAAGGAACATTTTCACCGAGCGAGCGAATTACCGAGTTGCGGAGGAATTCCGAGGAGTGACGCGAGGGTGTGACGCACGCCGCCTGTAAAAAATCTCGAGGAATCCCAGGCATTTTCGGAAAAAACCGAGATGCGATTTCGATATTCCGAGATGGGGAGATACCGCCTGTCGCGTTCGCGATGTTATTGCGCCGGGGATATTGTATCGACAGATTCCAGGAATATTAAGTATCGCGCACTCTCGAATAAATCTGATCATCATGCTAATGTAGCGTAAAAGTATTTCGGATATAGCGATATACATATCGGATATCGCCGAACCATATATTCAATGGAAAGTGGCGAGTTGAGATGAAGGCAAATACGCGCGGGCAGGAGATTTCGAAGATTTCTTCGAAATGAGAGGCGAAGAAGTGAGAAGCGAACGGGGAATAATTTCTGCCTGTTGAAATTTATCTTTCGGAGTCTCTGCATTATTTTCTGTACTTCCAGAAAATTATACGGCACGATATGAGCGTCAAACAAGAGGCAAAAAGGATGGAATCCGTGGAAAAAAGGATCATACGTGAAATTTGCCGATGTATGATCTTATATATATAATCATGTATATCCATAATGAAAAAATACCGTTGTTCACGAATTATATGCAAATATGATCGAGATAAATGCTTCTGGCTGCTTGTGCTTCCAACAGCACGTGATATCGGCATTTGATTAAATTACGTAACATCATTGCTTTTCGTATAGACGTATATGATCATGTATGTAACCACACATATGAGCAAAATTCATGTATGATTTTATATAATTATATATAATCATTTTTCCCCGGGATGGAGCTGCAGAAGGGTTCATAAATAAATTACAATAAGATCTTTAAATTAAAAATAACACTAATTAGACTATAATTAATGCGTTATTAATATTGCATATACACACAAGATATGTGTGAAAAAATTAGTACTCTAACATTGAGATTAATATAAATTTAATATCATATAATATTCATTTTATTACACAAAAATAATTTGCAAAATATTTTTTACACATATCTATCTACACGTTGTATTTAAAAGGAAATCGGTCTGTTTACTATGAGAGAAAGGGAACTGCTTTTACACTGCGCTATATCACAAGTTGTCAAAGGTACCTTAATTCACTAAGGTACGTGTCAATTAGATATTAACTATGGCGAATGAACACTTTCACGCCAAATTTCACTATTATACTGAAAAACTCTCGCCACATCCGCACGTCCCTTTGATGTTTGGATTATTGAATATAAATTCAGAGCTCAACTTATCCTCGACATAATCCATCTCTGTTCCGAGAAGCGACAGTTGCGCCTTCCTGTCTATAAACAAGTGAACGCCGTCTTGAACCACCTCCTCGTCGAGTTTGGACTTCTCTTTGGTATATTCCAAGGTGTAACTCAGACCGTTGCATCCACGTTGTCTTACTCCAACCTTGAGACCGATCTACGAATTGAACGAACATATACGCCTACGTTAATTTTAATATATTAAGAAACCAAATAAATGTATTCGCTTGGGAAACTCATCGGACGCGCATCCTCCAGAAATATTAATGTACAAAATCATTTGCATCATCTCAAATACAGTTACGTATACGCATGCTTAATTTTGTTCAAATATCCTTATATTAGATGCGCACTTACATATTCATTCTTGTCTTTCAAAAGATCCTTAATTTTGTTGACGGCGCTGGGTGTCTGCAAAATATAAAACATGTTTCTTCATTTCATCGGTATTTACATGGAAATGTATCCTTGATAAAGAAAGGTTATAAAACATGGACGTGGGCGTGTTGCAACATTACGAAATAACGTAAATGCGCAAACGCATAGTAAACAAGAATCAAGACGTTCTTCGCACGAACCATCAGCGTGAAACTTAACTTAGCCGTCAGACGCGACTCGTTTGACGGCTTTCGACACTCCAAAAATATCGAATAAATCGGACAAGGTGCACAGATGACTTCGGAAAGATATGTGTAAAGAAAGAACGATGGCAATATTGAAATAAATAAATAATAGGTTCACCAGAGTAAGCGCAGCGCGTGTCGCGAGGATCTTCCTTCCTTTCACGGCTCGTACCGTCGCGGATGCTAACGTGCGCGACGCCATTTTTATGACAGGGCAAGGACGAACTCGGATCAGCTGAGCGGGGTCTTACGTAGATAGAGGACGCCCGCATCAGCTGATCAGCTGATAGTGTATATGCGACTGTCACGACGAACGAACGAAGCGACTTAACTGAATAACTGAATTCCAGAGGTCGTTGGGCCGCTCGCCGAACGATCGTAGAAATTAAATCAAAATAGACTTTTTTCCTCGGATGCGAATAACGTTGACATTTATTTAGAGCGTGAGAAAGCTCAAATTCGGGAACTTTGAGAATTTTAAATCGGCGAACCGCATCGGCCAATCGCAGCCGAGAGTCATTGAAGTTGCGCCTGGAAAGATATGGCGCTTGAAAATCGCTGGTAGTCGCGACTCTACAAGTTCAGGTGTTTCCAGACTGCTGTGCGGGCAAACGTGATACGAACAATTCATCGTTACCCTGGGATAAAGGGAGGCGATATTCACGATGGTAAAGCGATTGAGATTTTAAATCGTATCGCGTTATATCTCGACTGCTTGATTTGATAATCGTGCGACTCGGTTCGTCTAACCGTGACAATTATAGCTCTGTTATGCGATAAGAATACGAATAATTAAGCTTACTGGGCATCGTGTTGTGTCAACGTGTAATTACCATCTGCATTTATCTTCTTTTATGAAATATTCATTTCCGACGATGTGTGTTCTTCCAGCATGGTCGAGTGAAGGTACGTACTACGGCAGAGCAAGAGGAAATACAGAGGAATGAAAAAGCTGCTAAAGTTGCTCAATATAAAACTAACATTGCCATAGTATTTCAAAAGGTAAAGCATTGCTTTCTCGCGTAATTTAACGCGATGCTTCTCGTGTACGTACCTTACATATACGTTCATTACGTTACTTTTGTTTCAGAGGAGGGATGAACTTTGGGACGATGAATTGCTGTCAATTACCAAGCACATGCTGTTGAGCAACCCTGATATTTACACATTGTGGAACATTCGTCGCGAAGCCTTCGGAAAGAACAAATGGTAATGTTTCGTTAATATTCTCGACAAGCGACAGCGAGTGAGAACTGAAGTAACGGTGAAAATACAGGAGCGAAGAGGAGTACAAGCAACTGCTCGAAGATGAGATGAGTCTGACCGAGAGCTGTCTCAGGGCGAATCCCAAGTCGTACAGTGTGTGGTATCAAAGATGTTGGGTGATAGAACAGAGCCTTGAGCCTAACTGGAAAAAAGAATTGGCGCTGTGTGCGAAATGCCTAAATCTGGACGAGAGGAATTGTTAGTATGCAAAATTCTCCATTGCTCTATACACAGTTTATGCTACACACTGTACCAAAGGTGGTGAATATTTTCATTTTTCAGTATTTAAAATAGCATCAAATCACACCCTCGTCCTTTGCCCCGTCACTTTCATCTTTGCCTTATCAATTCTTCACGTATCTTTTCGTTGCAGTTCACTGCTGGGATTACAGGGAGTTCATCGTGCAGAAAGCAGGGATCTCGAACGAGGAGGAACTCGAGTTCTCCAACACGAAGATACTGAATAACATCTCAAATTATTCGTCTTGGCACTACAGAAGTCAGATATTATTCAAAATGTTCGGCACCGCGTCGGAGGAGATGCCGATCGTCGACGAGAAGTACCGAGAGGGTAAGTTCTTTGTGCGAGAGTCACTTCTCCCGCCGTTCATCGTAGTGCATTTCGTCGAGAAAATGACAAAAACCGATATACACCACATGCACAGAGCTCGACCTGATCATAAACGCGACATTTACTGATCCCAACGACACTAGCGCATGGTTCTACCAAAGATGGCTCCTGGATAAACACGTGACTGCCTGTCGGCTGTGGCGCGCTTACGTTAATGACGACACCGCTGTCGTTGTTCTCGACAACAATGTGCTCATCAAGCCGGTCTCGCTGTCGTTGCTTGTTAACGGCGAGACCGTCGATGTCCAGTGGCAATTGTACCCGGACGAGAAGTTCGCCAAATTACGAATCGCCAAGTTCGCTGGTCCGTTGCTGGAGGACTCGAGTCGTGTTAAAGAAATTTCTATAGAACTGCAAAAGACGAGGTATCAACTGTGCTACTCGAAGTCGGAACGAGTCTGGATTTACAAGGACAATTCGAGGCTGCGTAAACACGATAGCAACGACGAACAACTGAACGAACAGTTGAAGAACTACAACCAGCTGTCCGAGATGGAGCCGGACAACAAGTGGGCTCTGTTGACAGAGATACTTCTTATGAAGAAGATCGATATTTCCAAGTTTTACAGCGATATTTTAAATAAGCTGGTGACGCTGTCGAAAGTAGACTCCTTCCGCTCGAGTTATTACAAAGATTTGCGTAAGTACGACGGTGATTACATTGACAGTGACGCTAATGATGGCATCGAGCCGTAACGCACACAAGTGTCGTGCGACTGTCTTCGGCTGGACTGGACGCGAGCCGACGTATCCGCTGTTTCGCTTCCCCGACAACTATTGTCAACCACGACTATTACTACAGCTGCAAGTTTGAAATTGAGCGGTCGTCATTTTTCGTTTAACTCGAAATATCTTGACGAAAATTAACGACAACATTAATATAGGTAATGATGTGGTTAGAGACTTCGAGCTTTAAAGTGCTTTTTGAACGATCTCAATAGCATTATTATTGCGGAAGTTACAGCTTGTTGAATTTCGTCTATGTTTTATTACAACGGAAAGTACGTCTGACTCCATCGTTTAGTCATATCACGACCTCAGTTTCTCGTTAAGTATAGTGGAGGCTCGTAGCGAGAATTCTGAAACTAAATTTCGAAAATAACGGGTCAAACAATCCCGAAAACCCATTATTCCTGTAATTGATGTTATTAATATAACGGGTTTTCGGAATTATTAAACTTGTCAAGCGTACTTCTATTTCTCAAGTAGTATGACTCAAGGATTGGTCAGAAGTACTTTCCACTTACTAATAAAACATAGGCGAAATTCAACAAGTTGTAACTTCCGCAATAATGATGCTATCGAGATCGTTCCACATTAGCTATATTAATGTTGTCGTTAATTTTCGTCAAGATATTTCAAGTTAAACGAAAAATGACGACCGCTCAATTTCAAACTTCGTCTTTCAGTTAAGTTTTCAGAGCGAAAAATTATTCGATTCAAAAATATGATACAGGCGTTTTAAAGAGAAAACTTTAAACTTCTTACGTATTTGCTAACGAATGCAGTCTTGCCGACGAGATAGTAATAGATTAAATGATTAAAAATAGCTGTCGGGGAAACTAGACTGTTGGCTTGCGTCGAGCCCAGTTGAAGACGGCGACCGCGCGATGCTTGTGTGCGTTATGACTCGGTGTCATCATTGGCATCACTGGTTAAGCATTTGTACTTAAAGAACGCAACTGTGCGATTATTCTCTATCGTCCGTTCAGCAAAGAAAGCGCTTCGTGATTATTGCTTCTGATTGATTCATTCTCCCAGATTTACAGATCTAAAGGAATAATCCGATGAATAAAATCACAAAACGCTCAGCAAGCTGCTTTTTCTGCTGAATGCAGGCAATGACGACCCGTGATTACAGGAAGCAGACTCTTGGTGGAGCACAAACTGAACGAAATCTGGAAGCAGGAAGGCGACTCGGAGGTACAGTTGAAAGTGGACTTGTCGGGATTGGGCCTGACGAGTCTACACAATAATCACTACTTCGGCCTCTTCGAAGAAGTGAATCTCGGTGCCAATCATTTGAAGGACCGCCTGTATCAGTTCTCCACGTTGCAACGGTGCACGAAACTGTCACTGTCCGGCAACGACATCACGTCGTTGAGACGTTTTCCCACAGCACGCAGTCTCGAATTTCTCTCCGTGAGGAACAACAAGCTGACGTGCACGGAGGAGATACTGGACTTCGTGAGGCGGCACGAGAAACTGAAGAGGCTGGACTTGCGGGACAATCCACTGTGCGAGGTAATCGACACTACAAAGATTCGCGAGGTGAACCCTCGCTTGGAGGTATGCTTGAAATAACGTTTACTATGTAATTATCGAAATTTGATATGTTCTATATTAAAATGTATTTAATAGTAACTCTCCTTGCGCGGTTTGTCATAACGGTTATATATATTACGGTATATCCTACCATTTTCTTGTTCCGAACCATCAGCGACCATCAAATGAAAAAGAAACTCGAGACTGGTAGAGCGTCATCTTTCGCGTTCCTTTATTTCCATTCGCATAAGAGGACTGTCTACGCCAAGACGTTCGTTATCTCGTTCCGCGTATCTACAAGCGGTTCTCTACGTACGGACGAGCGAATAAAAACATGGCAGAAGACTGAGGGGTTTCTTCTCTCGTTTTCTAATCGAGACCGCTACCACGATGACTGAAATCACACGACGAAATGCTCCCGACGAGGGCGCGAGCTACAAGCAACCGAGTTATTACAATCCTCCCTAATCGGAACTCACTACATGTTCTGAAAGTAATTGGAGTAGCTGTCTGTATCCAAATCCGCCGAGGTTTTCGACGAGTCGCCGGTGTTGCAGGGGATCGTCGGTATGTGCGATCCCTGGATGGTGAAACCGTGGTAATCGTCGGAGCTGATCGGCTTCAGGGCCGGCGGGAGATTCGCTTCGGGCGTCGGGCTCTCGTCCATCAAACTGTCGGCCGTGTGTTTCTTGAAGAGCTGGCCGGTTTCGCCGGTCGCGAGATCCGACTGGGTGTCCAAACTGATCAGACTAGTCTCGTCCTCGCCTCTGCTAACCTCCAGACTGTCGTCGCCGATGAAGGACGGGAAGTCGAACGTCGGCGATGGCGTGACGGAATCTTCCACCAGGGACGTTCTCATCAAGTCGCTCGAGAGGTCCGTTATCACGCCGCCGTTCACGTTTTCGCCTGCGGTCGACTGCGGATATATCTGTGCCGAGTGAACGCGAATTAATGACGATCGAGAGATAAAAACGCTCATTTCTCTCCGTCTCTCTCTTACCTGTGGAATAATCGGCGGCGGTAACTGATAACTCTCCACGTCCTCGCTGTCCAGATTGGTGGGCACCCTTTGACTGTGAGTTATCAGCAGCGGCGTGCGATCTATCACCTTATTCACTTCCTCTTTGATCTTCTCGTTGAAGTCCACCATTTTGCTCTTCAGTTCCTCCGCCTGCTTCACGATGTCGGTGTTCCTCGCTTGCAAATCGTCCAGCAGCGTTATGTCCTCGCACATGAAGTGTAGATTCTGATAATTGAAAACGTCGTAAACCGTTCGCCGACCATCGAGATAAGATAACAATCGAAATCTCAACATTACCTCGCATATCATGAGAGCCGACTGCCATGTGTTAGCCGGCACGCATTCGCCCGACATGTACGCGTTGAAATCCTTCTCGGCCATGTTCAGGGACTCCGCGGTCAGGTTCTCGATGAACGACACCGCGCAGCACTGCAACGTCGCGCGAATACTCGGTCAGAGAGAAGGTCGGGGTGGGATTTAGAATCAACTCGCGAGAAGTCACGGGAGCCGCGCGAAATCATACCAGATTCGTGAAGTAATATCCGCCTTCCCCGGTCATCAGCCTACTGGCGTTGCAGAACCTCGTGATAAAATTGATGTTGCTTTTGAGCCGCGCGGGATTGGCCTTCAGAACGATGAATATGAGCGCCGGCAGGAATTCGTCGGCGGACGCCGGCCCGTCCACCGACTGTTGCAGCAACAAGAATATATTTCTGCAGCAGTGAATAACGCACGCCAGTTTCTCCTGGGGCGCCTTAGCGGAATCCATGTTCAAGAGATCTGAAAGAAAATTCGGAGCTGTTTCCCGTGCGGTTGCGAGATCGCTCGATAAACAACCGAACCTGTGATAGACGTATACACGAGCTCGCGAACTTCCGAGCTCGTCTCGTGGATCCTGCATTCCAAGTTCTTGCCGCTGACCCAATTCAACTGGCGTATTCTGCCGAGGGTAGTGTCATTTAATTCGATTTTCATTCGAGGCGTACATTTCACTTTAACGCCTCACCCGAATGTTGAAGAGTAAAACTCATAATGACAAGTGTAATGCAACGCAATGTGATTAAACGCGTGATTCAATCTTGGCAATAATCACTGTGACTAAATCATACACCATCGGGTAAGTCGCTGTTTTTCTTTCTCTCGCAAACGGGTAGTAGTTTCGAGTCGCTTCGAAACCGCGATACAAACCTTTTCTGTATAGCCAGGTCTTTCTCCTCGTCGGTTGTGAACGGGGGGCAGAAGAGGATCCTGTACAACAGAGTCATCGCGTATCTCTCCACGTAATCCAACAACTTTTCCTTGATCTCCGGTGGTATATCTGCAACAAGATAACAGGTGAGCTCGGACACTTCCTTCGAGATATTCAGCTCTATAGTACGTTAGAGTGAGTTGGAGCGTCCCATTTGTAGAAAAGGATATCCATATGCTAGATGTGCCCTTATCTTTGTCACAGCAATGTGCACAAAAGAGAGACAGATGTTCCTCTGATCTATTTATCTACTCTTTTCTCCATCGGGTCGCAAATGTCTGTAGTTTCATATTTTTTACAGTTTTATACTTTTCTATAGTTTAATAATTTGGTACAGGGAAGACTCATTCTAATATACTATCCACGCAATGCTTCGAATACAATGCGCAAGTCAACAGAGCAAGTTAGAAAGTTAGAAAGTTGGAACCTGCATATTTGGTGCTGTTCTCCAGGCGTTTCCCGAACACATGATAGAAATTCTGCGTTATTTCCGACAATTCCTCTATCCTCTTCACATCCTTGTTCTGTAGTATGTCCACCACGAACGAATGTATGCACTTCCTCATGTCCTTCTCCACCGGAGTTTTGGCTATGTCCAACAACAGATCTCGATTCTCAGCCTTGACCTTCTCGAGGTCCGGGTTGTCCTTCAATAATTCATGGTACAATTCCTGGTATCCTTGAACTATAGGATATACTTGAACACACACCGGAGAAAGTAGGAAAAACGATGCCTGGTTAAAATAGATCGTTTATTCGCGCTGTCAAGACGCAACACGACGCATTGCGTACCTTTAGCGACGGGCTTCCTGAAGGAAATGTTCAACAATTTGTACTTCTTCTCCTGCTGCACTTTCTTCTCCTCGTACTTGTGGCCACCGGCGACCGTCAGGCGACTGACATTGTCTCTGAAAGTGAATGACGCAAGTACATTACGCCTCACCACACACACACGTGGAAGAGAGATCGCATGGAAAGAAAACTAGTCTTAAATCAAGAATAGATATCCTCATGTGTAAGCAAGCGATGTTACAATCTTCTTAGAAGATTCTCAGTCTTGATTTGATTTGTATTGATGCCAGTATTACTCGCACTCAATTAAAGATCAAGAATCTTCTAAGAATATTATAATATCCTTGCTTGTATATGAGAATATCTATCTCTAATCTATCTAACATCTATCGTCAAGATTTGAGACTATTTTTTTCTATGCACGCGAGGAAATATTACGTGTCCGAAACTTGCGCGTGAGAGACGCGCTCGGCCTGGGCGCGTCGTTTCTGCAGATGCTCCCGATGGCACTTGCTGCAGTAGCCCTCCCATTCCGCGTTGCCGTAGAAACCGCAGCCGTTCTTGCATTTGAGATCGGCCTCGTCGATCCGCAGGCTCGGCGTCTTCGTCGAATACATGCTTCCGCGCGATCACGTTGACAGCGTAGATGATGCGACCCTAACCTGACTTAAGCTAACCTAACCTAATTTCTACGGAACATCGAACGTCGAACTTTAATCCCCATCAAGATCGGACGTCATCCTCGCTCCTCTCGCGATCATGAGGGCCGATGTTGGGCGAGAGCAGAATATGCGATATCGTTTCCGCAGAGAACGAGTTGACAGGACGAACTGGACGACAGCAGAAAGCAGAGCGAACTATGCGACGCGGGTCGAAAATCGAGGATAGATTAGAGGCACGGCGTTAAATTCGAATCGCGTCAGCTGCGGATGATCGAAATTTAAATGCCCGACGTTAGATGACGTTCGAGTTCACCACGTGACCCAGCACCTGCGGGATGCTTCCCGTCTTCACCGTGAATGAACGTCCGACGAACCGTGAACCGATGTTATTTCTTTGATTACGCTCAAATCTGTCGTACATAATTTATTGCGCACACTTTGCAGAAGGGATTGCTTCATAGAAAGATTTTTCTCATCTTACTCGTTCAGTGAAAAACAAGTCGAAATGAAATCGAAATTATATCGAAATTTGGACATTCATGTCGGTTTATTTAAGATAACTCGAAGATAAGTCGAAATTTAAATGAACATGTCGAGATTTTCAGAAAAGTATCATGTCTGAATGTTTCAAATATCTCTTTTTATCAATTTTAAATCGTATCATTCGTGAATATGTTGTGCGTCAAGTGTTCGATGTTAAATAAATAACAATGATTCTTTTGGGAAGTCACATATATTTTACTTATCTCACAATTAAAAGCCTATTACTAACTCAAACGATATGGACTGTCCTGTGGACGTCTTCAGAATGTTCCTAGGAGATCTGTGCTATCTGGGTAACTCGTGTGGTAACGAAATGAACGGTTCAGAAATCGTCGTGATGTCATTCGCCAATTACTGCGAATACCTCCTGCGTTTGAAGGAAAAAATCGGAAATACATGTCGCGAATAAAATTAGCATCCCAAGGCCAATGGTATTGTACGCCAAACACGAACACTTCTAACCAACACATTCAGTTGCTGCTATGTAACTTGGAAATAAAAAAATCATGAAACGAAAATGTTACAACAGTTATATCTTGTGATTTACAATTTTGTGATTTTATCATCTTTTTGTACAAAAACTGCCCGATCAACACATTCAACTGCTGCTATATAACTTTGACATGAAAAATTATGTAACGAATATGTTATAATAATTATAGGACGGTATTTATAGTCGAATCTTGCATTTAAGACCGTCTTAAATTCAGGATTCTCAATCAATTCTTCGAGTGTTTCGTAGCCAATAAAACGAACCATACGGCAATTGAAGATGAACTTGAGACTTAAATATAATATATATATATATTGCATCACAAATACGCTCACCAACTAGGAACACATTTACGCATTTTATTCACGTTTATCGTCACAAATAAAATATCTCCGAGTTTGAAAAATAATTATAAAAATTTACGTCGCATTGAAAATTATCTCTTATTTATCAGATATTCTTTTCTATTGAAGAGAATGATACATGCCGCCTGTGAATCATGCAGTCACGAGCAAATGGAAAAACCCTAGTTATTGTGAGGGAATATTTGTTGCATATTCTATAAATATCATCATCTCATGAAATGACGTGCAAATTGAAATAAAAACTGCATCGTTCAAAAAGAAACCAAGCCAGCTTGGTATAGAAGGAAAGCATACTGAAGCTTCTACCGTGAAATGACTCATCGAATCGACGTCAATTCGATGTAATTTCGATTGTTTCGGCGTCGATTTGACGTCAATTTCATGTCGATTCGACACACATTTTTTGGTAGGCAAACCCGATGAGTCTCTAAGAAACATAAATCAACATAAATTAGCATTTCAGTTAGTTAAATAGAAGCTTCGTCATTTGTCTTTTTTTAGAATATTATTTGCAAAAATTGCATTACATAAGAATGGAAGTTGCATTGTGGCCTCCCCACTAAAATAGATTTAAAAAATTGATTTTGTTTAGAAAAGTAATATTTTGTTATAAATATATATATTTATTCAAAATAAACTCTCTTAGGAGGAACAACAATGAATATAATCGTAAATTTTTACAGGTGCCGATTTTTTTTACTTGTTAGGAGGCAGATAAAAACTGTCAAAAGTTTAACTCGGATTATCGAATCATTGACTTATCAAATAACTATGTTCACATATGAAAATCCCGAAAAAGAGGATATATCAAGTTTATTTTAGCAGAAAGTCGCATTAGCAAAAGGCCATACTACATAACAATGAATAATATATTGTTTAACAATACTCGTAAATAATTTGACAATAAATAACTTGAAATGTATGCAGCGAAGTAAAATTTAAATTAATTAAAATCGATTAAAGTTAAATAACGTCGAAATGAAACACTCGAGTATATATATACATATATCAGTGTGATAATATACTCATGTTTAGAAAGAATGAGGAATATATGTATGATTAAATACTAAATATTATATTAAATACTATAAATAAATACTATATTTTGAAAACGTTCCGAAAGTAAAAATGCGTTATATCCAATGCCGGCTATTATGTATTGGAATATTAGCACTACTAACAGCAGAGCTATTAAATAAATTATTACATAAGTAATCAATAAAATTTGCCACTTAATAGCGGAGATATAAAGAGGAGTCATTATTTCTATTCAGTAAACAAGAAATGATTGATACGACGTTGTCACAATGATGTATAATTTTAAAGGAGGAAATTCGAATTTTTTCCATTTTTCTTCGTTTTTTCGCTTTCTCTCCGGCAATGAATGGAAAAACCCCAGATTATTCTATTTTTCCGCATTGTTTTCGAGAAAAAAGGGAAAAAGCAGTTTTTTTATCTATACAGTGATGTCCTACAACATGTAATATTTTCAAATATGTAGTTCTTAATGAATACAATGTCATTGTTAACAAGATTTGATCCAAGTATTAAAAATATTTCTACACTGCGATTTTAGTATTTAGGAATATTGTATTATCAACAGTTTTATTATATTAGTAATAGTTCAAAAACATTTATAATTGTAAATTATGTCAAAATGCGTTTATAAAATCCACATAAAATCGATATTTCGAAAGATTAAAGTGATTAAAATGTTTCTTGCTTACTGTATATAAGGGCTATAATAATACCATCAGCTCCTCTACAGACAAGTCAGAAATGTCAGAAACGCTCCTCTCCTGTTGAAAAAAAACCAGGTTAAAATCCATATAGGAAATCCATATGGAATTCGACGGTTGACCTTGATTTCCTCCGAAAACTCGGATCCTAACCCAGGTAGAAATCCACGTGGATTCCTATATGAATTTTCACAAACCACGTGGATTCCTATATGGATTTTTACTATCTCTGTATGGATTCACATGAGTTCCATTGGATTTCCGTGAGAATCTAGCTGGAAATTTTCAACAAGTTTACACACACACGCACTCTTCGAAGACACGTGCTCGCGAACGTGGCGACGCCGCTCCCCAAACCTCTCCTCTCGTGCGCTCACGTGTCGCAAATCGCCGGTGTCCACTTCGCGCCATTACCGGCCAATTATCGTAGAACGAGGAGCGAGGAAAGGACTGCCACGTTTCGCAGGAGAGCGCCGATTACATCTGTCCCAACGACGGAGCGTCAACGGGAAAAAGAACGAGGAAAACAAGAAACGGAAAAGATAAAAAAAGAGAAGCGAAGAAGAAGAAGAGCGACGCTCGCAAAGGGAGAAGCGAAGCGAAACGCGCGCAACGAAGCGGAGATACCGCGGGTCGCGCGCTTTTCGCAAATAACCGTTTCGATTATAATCGCGAGATTATACGTCCACGCGCACACACTCTCAGCCACGTCGTATACTTATTTCCTCGCTCGTTCGTTTCGACGGCGCATATCGCGCGCGGCTGATAAGAATTGAATTCCTGCGCCGGGGTAATGATTGACGTCGCGCCACGGCGGAGGTCAGTACAGGCTACGTTCGTCTAGTAGTCGCTTCCCACGCGCCACAACTGCCCCGACGACGACGAGGAGGTCTTGCGCAGCACCAAGAGGTGTGTAGCCGATTCTATTGTCGAACTAACGGCCGGCCGGACGCGGATAAAAATGGCTCGGGTCCATCTTTGAAAATCATTTTTCTCGCTAAAATCGCCTCAAATGTGACTTTTCCAGCTAATCGGGCCGCTTCTGAGCCATTTTCAAAAGCACTTTTATCGATAAATGAGTGAGTTCAGAATATGGAATTTAGTTCGCACCGATCGTTTAATATGCTACGTATCAACTAATGATTTTCTGTCAGATTATCTTGATATCGACGGTACACTTAAACTTAATTGACGACGACGCACCAAATTGGCGCAATAAACTTCAGGAAGACGCATCAGCTAGGATATCAAGTCAATATTAAGATGATTTGATAAAAAAATTATTAGTTCATATATATATCAAGTATAAACTACCGGTGTAAATTAAGCCAATAACAATTCATTCAAAGATCGTTAGCCGATTTCTCTGATTTTGCATTCTTTTCGTCTCTCTCTCTCTCTCTCCCTTTAGTGTTTACAATTTTTCTCCGGTTTCTTCTCGCCAATACATGTGTGTGTGTGTGTGTCGCCATATATTTGAGTCTCTATTCAGTTCGACTTCCTTTATCGCGCGAACGAGGCTCCTTCAGACTTGTGAATTCCATTTAATTAAAAGCGCGAAATGAAACGCTCGCATCGAAGACTAAAAATATGCGCGAACGTGTTAAATATATAAAAAAACGAGGGAGAGGATAGTCATTTGTGTAAAGTGTAATCCGAATTACCGTTGCAATTTGAAAATATACGAGTTTATTTTGACGTATTAAAAAATAAATATATATATATGTATGTATTAAATATTATTATATTAATATATATTCAATATAATCGTATTACTATATGCTCAATATGTTCTAGTTTAAAATTAAATATATTCATATATTTCGTCGTACGCGTGTCTTATCTTCCAATATTATCTTTCCGACTTATAAACGCGCAGAATTTCTGAAAGTAACGGTGAAGAACTGAGCGAGAAACAGTAGCGAGAGTGGCCGAGAATTACTCGGGCTGATAATCGCATTGTATGATTGTGATAATTGATTATAGACACTTTGGAATCCGCAATGGCGCAAAGGTTAACGGCGTTTACGCGCGATTTCGAGCAACTTTTGACTTTCAACGTTATTGCGCAACTGTAAAACATGCAAGATAAGCGCATCTCGCTCGCTCGCTCTCTTGCTCGCTCGCTCGTCGTTAATCACCTTCGGTATTCGGCATTTGGTAATCATCGCGACATCGCGACCGCCGTCAATGCTCCAGCGAGCGGGAAAAAACTGCGGCGAGACGAAAATCACGGATGGAACCGCACGCGTTGTCACTTACATAATCGTTACATAAATTATTTTTACGCGAGTTCGGCGAGTTTTAACGCCTGAAAAAGCCCGAGTGCGCACGCTCGTGAAATTGAAGAGTCTCTTTTCATCTCTAATGATCGACTCGTTTGGTTTTATGAGCGGTTGATGAAATATCTTTGCTTGACGTTGCGGAATAAAAATGTTGGACGTTCGTAACGAACTGTTGAATACTCGCTGTGTTCTCGCTGTGTGCACGCGCAACTTTCCCAAATAATTCGCCTCGATGGTAATTTCAGACTTGCGGTTTCCTTTAGGTTTTCCTTAGGTTTCATCATCCGATCATTCTCGGAAAATGCATACTCTTTGCGCTGGCTTGTTCATCGACGAATTTATTCATGAAAGTATGTGACACACCGGGAAAAATACTGTAGAAATGGTCACCACAAACGCCAAATCAAATCCCATCGACACAGCGCGAGGCGTTCTGTTTTATTCTTTTCCCTTACGTTTCCAAAAAAAAATATCACGACTTTCCTATCGATTCGTTTCGTCAAACCAATGACGCGAATGACGAAGTTCATTCCTCGCGTTTCCTCGGTGTTTGCTCGGCAATTTTCGATAACATTCCCTCAGGAGGGTTTCGCTTGAATATGCTTTTAAAGATATCAAAGTTATCGTCTTGTAAAGCATTGCTCAACAATGGCAACGTACTTTCCTAAAGCGCTTATCAATAAAATTATCTGCTCGAGCGAATCGGCCAGATCATTCGGGCAAACGGAAATAAATAGGCCTTCTTAAGAATCAACCAAGCACCGTATCATTGGCAGATATCACGTTTACAATCGTTGTTCGTCACCGGTTCGTCTAACTTCATTATTGCGAGCAAACAAACGTGGAAATGAAGATAGATTGCAATTCGCGACTCGATCTAATTAGGACTCGCGCACTCGATCTGCGTCTTAATCCGCATTGATACGCTGCGGCATACATTTCGCACGCCGACAATATCACGCAGTTTATGAATGTTTATACCGATTGTATACAATGCGCAAATAAGTGTTCGTACAGCGGACTTCACAGAGAAAACAAATTTCGCTAGAACAGCAAATGTTTGTCAATATAGTGACAGCAAAAACAATTTGTTTAGACAGCAAAACATTCGCTTGGACAGCAGATAAATTCGTCAAGAGTATTAATTGTCCATACATTCAGCAAATAGCAATTAGTACTCTAAAACAAATCCTTCTGCCGTCCAAACCAATATTTTGCTGTCTAAACAAATTTTTTTTCCTATCACTATATTGACAAACATTTGCTGTTCCAGCAAAATTTGTTTTCTCTCCGTGTTCGTTGCGAACGCCACGTGTTTTGCAAAAACGCATCCGAGGCGTCAGGACGGAACGTCCGATGGAGAAATTTCAACCGACATTTTGTCGGGGAGATACATTCGGAATGTTTGCACAGCCGCCAGATAAAATTCCGATCGACTTCGACACTCCCGTTTTTGCATTTGCGCACGTATTATGCGTTCGATGAATTCAAGATTTGCTGCATAAAACCATGACGCCGTAACATCGTGAGAATTCTGCATCGAGCGTAGCTTTTATTTCGCGACGCTCGAAATCCCGTTTCGAAAGACAAAAAGACCTCGATGACGTTTTATACTCGCTCGTTGTAAATATTATCTTCGACGCACATTTCGATGTAAAATCTCGACCTATATCATCGGATAAACACTCACTCGACGACCTGCGAACTGTAACGTGTCACTGGCAAGTGGGCAATCGCAAAGAAGACGAAAATAAAGGCACGAGATAACTAAGTGAAATTATACGAGAAAAGTCTCTCGGATTTGACGACGATTGATCGCACTGTGCGAGCTCGCAAAGGTGAGGGTTCATGACTCGAGATAACGAAGTAAGTCTCTACCCTCGCGTTTGAGGAATTTACGCGCGCGCGTGTATTTGCTTTCTGCGAAGATAAAATTGCGGGCTTTGAAACATTTTAGACATTCGAAGTTGCGAAGAAAGCCGTCGAAAATAATATTGCGAGTAATAATAAAAATAGTCATAATGTATGTGATTTGATTACGATAATATTAAATGCGTACATTTTTATACTTATTTACTTGTTTATTACGTTAATTTATTTTTGTTTATTTATCTGTTTATTTATACTTGCATTCACACTCACATATATATTTTTTGTGTTTAGCACAAAATTTTATCTTTGAAATTTATCTATATTTTTCTCCACCGTTGTCTTTTTATTTACATCTCTCCGCGTTTTTTCAGTTATACTCTATCATATAACTAAATCGTTTTCCCGTAAATAAACGACAATTATTAAAAGAAAAGTAGCATCGCGTTTACCGCGTTTAATTCTCAACTTGATTTACGAGCGATTTTCGCAGAAACGGTTTTCACTGAATTTTTTTGCGAACTGAAAAGAAATTGAAAAAAACGTCTTTAAATTCTAAACCATTGTATAATATACATTAAATATAATTAAATCCCATTGACACCGCGTGAGGCGTTTTGAACGACGCGCATATTCAAAGCAATTTAAATTAAATGCATTAATGTCCTGCTATTACCTGTGCCTGAACACACTGACAAAGTACCTTTAATTATGCTTAACTTGATTGAATTTCATGTCGCACGTTGACGTAACGCGTTACGAAATACATGTTTAAAGTTCGTCATGCGAGATTTACGTAATCCGTTTTCTTATCGGAGTGATAGTCCCGAGTATTTAGTATCTGAAGCATTGTTTGTTCTATATTGACATTGTCATGACTTTTTCAATGTAATCAAACAAAACTTTCCTTCTCGACGCATCACCAAGATTTCATTTTATATTTTCATGTGCACACGGAGAGAATATAGAATGAGATACACACAGTAATTATGTACCGCTCTGAATAACTTCGGAATATGAGGGAAAAATTTATCCCGCAGAAATTGCTCGTACGAGTAATAAAACTACCGAGCAACAATAATTTATCACTGGTCAATTTATCGTATCCGGTAATTGACTTTTCTGTGAAGAAAATCCGTGGAAAAGTGGTTTTTTACCATTAAAAACTATAAAATAAATATCGGTAAAAAATCGTGACAGATAATCGAGAAAAGATCGTAGGAGAAATAAAAACTTTTTTATTTAAGAGATTGGAATAATTTCTGGATAGTTCTAAAATAAGAAATTACTATACGTATTTGCGGACGAGATTGTCGAACTATTCGCATTTGGAACTCGTATAGATACCACTGAATAAGATAATGTTGATAAGTGCGAATTTCAAATTTGTCGTTGGAGATCTTCATTTTTGATTTTGCATCTCTCGAAAATGAAAATTCCAGTAATAAGAACCCTCATATTCGTGCTTACTCATAGTATAAACGAAAATGCTTAAGCGTGCAAAATGTTGACGCGTGGCTTGGTTATCGTAAAATTAGGTAACAAAAATAACTCAGAAAAGAAATAAACGCGTACTTGCAACAGAACCTCCATTATTTGAATTCGTAATCGGTCGATAACGTCAACATTCTCCATTTACCGCTCAGACATTTTTCAGTCAGTACGATTCCTGCAAGTTTACCGATCGGTAGATTCTCTACTAATTATTTCGTCTACGTGAAATCGACTCTCGCCGATAGATGTTACGTCGGCGATGTTTTCACGACACACCCGATTTCTATAACACATTATGTGAATAACAAATGATGTGATTAGCAGTGTGTGGAAGAGCATTCATCACTGAGAAAAGTCACGTGTAACAACAATTTAAGAGAAACAATGAACGTACCTGTGTATATCTAATCTATCACACGATTGATGCTGATATCGTGAAAAGAATTTGTCGTGTTTATCACGGTGATATGTCCGAGTAGAATTGGTGTTGAGCAAGTTGAACGAAAAAGATCCTGGTCGAAATGGCAGCGAATCACACGTGGGAAACCGAAAATGCGGCAGCAACATGCTCCGGCGTACGTGATTCTATGTGTCATAACATGGCCTCCTCATATTTTGAATTCTGAAAACCATTACGTTGACATAATAAAATAAATTTACAAGTCATTAAAAGTTCGTGAAGAATAATAAAAACATTAGAGCTGTAATATATTTCTGTGACTGACACAGTGATTATTATTCTGCTACTTACGGACTTGCAACTAAAAGCACAATTCTTCAGAAAATCCTAAAACGTACAGGGGACTCAAGAACATATCTTTTTTTATTCTTATATAAATATGTATTTTGTCATGAAATATTTATTGAATATATATTTTTACCTTACTCACCCTTATATATATGCAGTAGTCACAACAGTGAGCAATTATAATCTACATATCTCTGCTACTTATCGCTTGCTGGCTTGCAAATACAGTCACGAATATTCCTTTTGTGTGCAACATAAATGTCATATGGTATCTGAATATTGGCTTATATTTTCAGGCCGACGAAAGCACGCCACTTCTGTCAGCGAGTGATCAAACCAGCATGGCTGACAAGATCGTTGGCGTTTCTCAGCAAACCCTGGTTTCCACGGACGGCCAGCTGTCGAGCCATGGGAAGAAGCTGCCGCAGTATCTGGCTGGTCTCGCAGCAACCCTCGGCGCTCTCGCTGCTGGTATGGTACTCGGCTGGTCGTCTCCGGCCGGTCAAGACGGCAAGAACCTGATAGAGCAGTATAATATACCGATGATCCCGGAGGAGTTCTCTTGGGTAGGATCATTGGCTACTCTCGGAGCTGGAGCGATGTGTGTACCTATCGGTATACTAGCTGACCTGATAGGCAGGCGGACATCGATGCTGCTGATGGTGGTCCCCTTCTGCGTCGGCTGGCTCCTGATCATCTTCGCCAACACGGTGGGAATGTTCTACGCCGGTAGATTCATTACCGGCGTAAGCAGCGGCGCGTTCTGCGTGGCCGCGCCATTGTATACCGCCGAGATAGCCGAGAGTGAGATTCGCGGCGCCCTCGGCTCGTTCTTCCAGCTGCTGCTCACCATAGGCATCCTGCTGACTTACGTTTTCGGCAGCTTTGTCAGCATGCGGGTGTTGTCGATCATCTCAGCTGTGGTGCCTCTCATCTTCTTCGGCGTGTTCTTCTTCATGCCGGAGACCCCGTTCTATTACATGAAGAAGGGCAACGAGGACGCTGCCAGGAAGAGCCTGATGAGATTGCGCGGCCTTTACTACGACATCGAGAGCGAAGTGCAGATGCTGCGCGAATCGATTGAGGAGACGAGGCGCAACAAAGTGTCCTTCACCGTCGCGATCCAATCGAGGGCGGCGAAGAAGGGCCTCGTGATCGCTTTCGGGTTGATGCTGTTCCAGCAGATGAGCGGCGTAAACGCCATCATTTTCTACGCTTCCGATATCTTCGAGGAATCCGGCACAGCCATCAAGCCCAACGTGGCCACTATCATCGTCGGTGTGGTGCAGGTGGTCGCCGTTTTCGCCAGCACCTTGTTTGTCGATCGACTCGGCAGGCGGATACTACTGTTGTCGTCGATCGTGACGCTGCTGGTAGCGACTTTAGTTATGGGGATTTACTTCTACTGTAAACACAACACCGATGTCTTCAACGGCATCGAGTGGTTTGCGATCATCCCGCTGTGCCTTTTCCTAATCATGTTCAACTTCGGCTTCGGGCCGCTCCCGTGGATGATGATGGCCGAAATCTTCGCGCCGGAGGTGAAGGGAATAGCTGCAAGCAGTGCCTGTCTTTCCAACTGGCTCATGGCTTTTGTGGTGACGAAATTTTACGTCAACATGAAGCACGCCGTGGAACCATACGGTACTTTCTGGATATTCTCCGCTTTCTGCGCCATCGGTATCTTCTTCGTTTACTTCTTGGTGCCCGAAACCAAGGGCAAGACGTTGGATGAGATACAGAGAGAATTGAATCAGGGCTGATTAGGTGCTGGAGAAGCTGCGGCTCCCCGATGAAGAATCGATTGTGTACATGTACATAATGTACGTAGTACTTAATGCTCTCCTGTTTCCTCGCCTCATGGTCATCTTCATTAATCGATGTCAGAAGAAATATACAATGTGAAAATATAAGTAAAAAAATCGACTGAACTTTGTGATCGATCGAACAGATTTATAAAATAGTCCGAAAAACTTGTTCTTTGCTTCGATGATGAGTAACTAGTTGTAAAATAGATTTGATGAAATCGTATTTTAAAGATTACTTGTTATTATGTTAATTCTATATATATATATATATATATATGTGTATGTGTGTGCGTGCGTGCGTGCGTGCGTGCGTGCGTGCATGTGAGTATATGTGTGTATAATATTAATTATTAGAGCAAAAGAAAAATGTTTAAAATATTTTATAAATCTACTCAATCGATCACAAGTATCACTTGATGGACATATCTTTTTATTTCAACGTATTTCACAAACATTTTAAGCGTATATTTCCTCGTTATTTTATATCACCAACCAAGCAACATGCGGCGAGGAATCAGGAATTTTAAACGAAGAGAATTGTAAATCGGTAACGTGTGATACGTTGTAACGTGTGCAAAATGTATTTGTAATGTCCACAAAATACTATTTTGCTACGACAGCACCTTTCTCTTTTCAGGGAAGCATCGATATTCAAATGATGCTATAACGATATATATATATATACACATACACAAATGTACTTAATTCTATGTAAAATATATATTTCCTATTCTTTTATAAAATATATAATAAGACTGATTCTTTTGTAAACTTGTATAGAGTTTTTGTTGATACACCCTACAATGGTTACTATTTATGTTATGATACTATATGTATATTAAAAATAATACACGTGATAAGTCTGAACTTATTGCAAAATAAATTACTCAAAACCTGAACCAGTACTTGCATTATTTCTTTAATAAATGTGTCCGATTTTTAGCATGAAATATATGTCTTCTCTGGTTTTATACATTGTAAATATCGCTGACCGGCATTACGTCGAGATCGGAATAATTCCGATCAAATCTCATTTTTCATTTGTTTCTCTAGTACATATTTTCATGGAATTTTGCGCATCAATCTATATTATAGTGAATACTTATTACTATCTAGGTATTCATTGCATTAAACAGATCCTGAATCCGATATTATCAGTTTTATGAGAATTTTCGCTTAAATGACCGCCATTACCCCGTTTTATCCTAATGGTAAGACTATGTAATTACGAATTCACAAAGTGAACTCAGCTTTCTTTGTGTCACCTTACTGTTGTTACTTACTTTGTACAGCTCTACTTGTGTCACCTTTTCTCCCACAGATGTCTACACTGTGAAATTTCGATCGATTTCTCTACATTTCTCTACAAAGAAAAAATATTTAATAAATATTCAATATGTAGGATGAGGAAATAACTATTGCTACCTTGAACATCTTTGAAAATAAAAATATAAAATAAAAATGTTCTATTAACAAGATTAGATAAAGATGGAAACAATTTACATTTACAGAAGGTGTTTAAAAAGACGACCATTGGTATCATTGCAATTTCTCTTAGATAAATTTGTTTTCTGCTCCCATATTTTAAAGATGTTTAAAATGATAATAATTATTGCCTCACCCTGTATAATTGTACAATACTTTCTCTTCCTTCGTATTACACACACACACACACATACACATCGTCAGTGATATATATATTATTTTTATCATAAATGTTATTTCATCATATATGAACAGGCCGAGTGCATATTTTTAAGCTCGCGATAATTATCGTCATCGAAACATAAATATACATTTATCTATGCATGTCACGCGTCAATTATCGAGCCGTAAGACAACACTTTTGAAATCATGTAATAATAGTCGCACAGGATGACTGATATGTGGAAATTTTCTGCATAGAAAAAAATAAAGGCGTACATTTTGCGCCGACTATATACAGCTGTATCGAAGTTATGAAGCAATTTTTATATCAGGTCAATTAGATTTAAAATTCATAATCCCGATCACTTCCTCGACCAGTGATCAATCAAGAGATAAGTGATCGTTAAACAGAACTTGTCCAGATATATCTCGGGAAATTTTTCCAGAAGATTATACAAAAATTACATGCCGATAATCTCTCCCTCTCTCTCTCTCTCTCTCTTTCTCTCCTTTCGGAGGATTAAAGCGTCGAATCACCAGCATCCGCAAGCGCTTTTGCGACGCAGCACGCTAAAATCAACGTTTTTCTCGCGCTCGTCGCGTGGCGTGATCGCAATTTAAAGTGTCGCGTGCATTGTACATGCACGCATGATACGGTGTCGTCGTTAATGGACACCAAGTGGCCGCAACTTGTGCACCTACGCGTTCCTCGAACATGCCCCGAAGATAGAAGTTCTTTTCAGCGGTCCACGCCGCACTTTCTCAGATTCTTCTCTCCTGCTCGCCTCCTGTCCCCGTCAAATCTGAAATACGCACACCTGTTTCGTTCTAAATATAAAAAGGACAAAACATAGTGCAGCAGCTAAAAAAGAGCAGAGATCCAGAGCCATAGGCTGTACGTAACGCTTCTTGAATATGTATCCGATGCGTTCATTGTTGCATTTACGTCAATCTCGACCTTGTCTCGTGAATTATTCATTCATATGTTTATCATGCAGCTAATTAGGCGCGCTCTTTTTTAATATTTTTATGTCAAGTTTCAGAAGGAAAAAGTGGTTTTCCCATCGTTATGCTGATTTCTTCGGATTCTGTTTTCAAGGGTGGAGAAATTCGTTTGGGAACATTCTCACGTACGTGTGTGTTCGGTTAAAACGTTTTTACTTTCTTTCGTCGGTAGAAATAATAAGAAATCGAAAAAATCTGCGGGAAAAATGACACTCGCCGATGTGGCTTCTACCCCGTTGGAACTTGATAATCCTTCCGTGTCTGTCGAAAGATTCTTCCGTATCGATGATGGACGCCACGAGATGCGTGAGAGAAACTAAGTAGAACGTTTGTCTCAGCTGGCACGCTGCGCGTCCGCAGCTGGTGCATCCACGGTGAATGCAACTTAGCTCGAGATAGTACTCCTCATCCTCAAATAGACTCCTCGCATTTATTTTTCCTTCGTCCCTGGCTCATGTCCCAAGTGAAGATTCGGCCAAGCGTGCGGAGACTTCGTGAAGAAACATCAGCGAGGTTCGGCGAGAGAGATCCACGCGGACAACGTTCTCACGGAAAGCGAGTTATGATATTTCGTCATCCGCTCGTTTCCAAAAGCTTCCTGAACCTGTTCCAAATCTTTGTCATCGAAAAGATAATCAGACGACGAGACGTTTCCACGAAAGGAAAATCGACTTGAAATACCGGCTAAAGAGTCCGCCACCGACATGACGATGGCGGGAAATATTGTGTACGCCACGAGTTTCTCAGCATTTCGTCAACGTAAAATAAAATACGCGTACGATTTGACGTATCCAGGTGCAATCATCATGAATTTGAAGGGATTCAGATAGACAAAAAAGTAAAGACCAGTAAACAAGAAACATTAGGTCAGGTTTATGAAACTTTATTTTTATATAAATTGTATAAACATTTTGACTTATTTTACAATCTTGAATTGTTATTAGTTAATATAGTATTCCTGTATATTAAAATCATAGGATTGAAATGTTATCCTTAATGTTTAGGTGAAATATTGTTAACAATGACCTTGTATATAACTTAAGAGCTACGTATTTGTAAAAAGTTACATGTTATAAAATATCATTTTAATAGCATTGTATTAATGATTTCTTGCTTACTAGTAGGTATATCTAAATTTGCTGCAATTTCTTATGTAAAAATTATATTTCTTGTGAGTACTTCATATGGCAGTCATATTTATCACATACAAAGTAAATAAATTTATGACATGAGAAACGACCCACTAAGACTTTTGTGTGATAACTTTACACTTATATAGTAAATCAAATTTGAATAAGATAAATATGTTAAAAAATAATAATAACAAGATGAATATATTAACATATATTTATGTACTTTTTAATATGTTTCCCGTGTTAAAGTAGCGCAAAAAATTTCAGTGGATCGTTTTTAAAATTTTCTACGTTGTAAGATGACGGAATAAAAATATGAAAGTAAAAATCGTTAGAATTTATTCAAAACCGTGCCACGTAAGATGTAACACGATCTGAGAGTATATAAATTTGTATCCGCTAAAGTTCTCGCTACACATATCGAAAGATTGCATCATACATAATGATGCAAAATTTTGCGTTTACCTCAATACAGCATATTTGCTCCAGAAATATGTAATTAAAGCATCGAAAAGTTTCCATCGTCGATTGTCTCACGCCTCTCAATCATGAAAGTTTATCCTGGAAAGTGAGGTTAGGCAATCATGCGGCGTTATTACATTTCATAGGGATTCGAACATACGAAAAAACCCAGATAGCACAGATCTCCCAGGGACGTCCTGAGGATGTCCTGAGGACGTCTATAGGATATCGGGTGCTGTTTGGGAAGTCACAAGTGCAAGATCGAAAGAAATCTTTATGAAATGTAACACAACAGATTACACAGATCGAGACGAAATCAACGGAGACACGAGAACGCGCTTTCAATTTGTTTAATCGACAATCGCAGGATATCGATACCTGGGAACAAGTGATTCGATCGGCGACTAGTTTCAGACGGAGTATGCAGGACGAGCCGGACGAGCGAGCGTGCACACACGTACGGTGAAAAAGGGAGAGGAAGGCCGCGTCGATTCCGACAGAGAGGAAACGAGGGGGCTCGCGTGGTTCGCCGGAGCCAATCAGGATCGCGCATTGTGGTCCGACGCGGTAGCCTGGTGGGGCGGCCAGCTGGTCGCGCGACTCGCGCCGTTGTCACGTTGCCACTGGTCTCGGCTGCGTGATATTCGGCCGGAACCCGCGGATTGCCGCCGGGTGGAGTCGGTGAGGAATATTCGAACGCGGTATCGCGCACCACCGCGTCACTCGGATACGCCGAACACGCGACTCGCGAGCGATAAGAAGCCGCGTTCGATTGTGACAGTTCGTCGGACACGAGAGAGAGAGAGAGAGGATAGCGGCGCGAGAGAGGGGCTGTGAAAAGGAAGGAGGTACGCGTCGGCTGGCAGTTGAGCTTCGTATAAACGCCGGACGCCAAGCCGCCTGCCTCTAACTTCACGTAGCGTTGATCGAACGTTGTTCATCGACTCTCTCGCCGGAGACTCAACGGACTCATTTCCTTCTTCACGGACACGATTCGCGAGGATTCGTCGTCTCTCTCTCTCTCGCTTCACGGTCATCCCGCCGCGACCGTCCGCCGCCACCCTTCGCGCGCGCTATCACTCAGGTGCGTGTGCACTCGCGGGGTACGTCAACATCGTCATCAGCCGAGGTGAGAACGCCGATCGACAGGATGAACTACGGGGACATGTCGAACGTCGATCCCGCTAGGTACGTTTGTTGCTGGTTTACTCTTGTTCGCGTCTCGCTGCATGTCTTCCTCTTTTTTTTCGCACGCATGCTCCGCTTACCACGGCCGGATGTGGCCGATTCCGGAGTTTCGCTCAGGTTTTGTTTCGCTCGCGATCGGCCAGCCGGTTCGACCGCGTTCAGTTTTGCATGACTGAATATGCCGAAGATCGCGTGTTCGTGCTCGAGTGCGCGCTCGTGAGCGCTTCTCGTACTACGGGGTTTAGGCGCGTGTACTTGGTGGTCACATTATTTCAAACTCGTCTCAAGAGAGATTCCCAGGTCCGAGCTTGAAGTTGCACGTGAGTTCTCCGTGCGGTCGCGCTTACTGTGAACATACATCGCGTATATCATGGCATTCACACACAACTGCACTGAGGAAAAAAATGGAAATTTTGCGAAGTAAATGTTTCTCGTGACATTTTCTGTGATATTTATTTAACTGAAATAAACATTTATTTAAATACGGCGAAATAAAATTTTATTCCAACAAATAAACCAATTAATAAGAAAACTAACTAAAAATTATATTTCATAAAAATATATATTCCGTTGTCAGTTGTATAAATAGTTACATTTTTTTTTTTAATTTGAAGTTCTATATTTGAGTGTTTTCATTGAAATCATGTATGCGACATTACATTAGTAAGCAAACTTGCAATTCAGCTGATTCATTTGAAAAACTCATCGTCCAATTCTAAATTCAAATCCGGGTTGTTAACTGAGCCAAGTTTTGAGTCAAATACTCAGATCTGATTTAAAATAAAATGTGAGCTTTTCAGTGTTGAATCATGACTGTAAATGCAATGTCGCGATTCAAACGGAAAAATTCAAATCCAACTCGAAATTCAGATCCCAGTGTCTCGCGTGAGACAGGTTTAAACTAACGATTATTAATACGGGCCTGAGTACTTCACGTGAGACAAGTTCCAAGTAACGACTGGTGGTCGAAGGCGCGTCGCGCAGCGTATCGGACACGAAGGGCTCGCTCCCTTCGTGTTCTTCCGAGCGAGCGAGCGGGTTCTTCGGAACGTCTCGAATTTGTTTTTATTATCCGCACGGTCGCTAAAGCCACGAGTGAAGCGGTTGACCAACTTTCGAGCAACACGTATGTAAGAGCAAGCTAATGAAATCGCGCTGGTACATTGCAACACAATCTTGAGTACGCGCGTACAGGCTTCTTATTGAGACTTTTCCACATGGCGACACGCGCGTGAGAAGTCAATTTGTCGATAACCGAGAATAGCGGTGCTCGATAGATTGCGCCCGCACCTGAGCGCCGCGTTTTGAAATTCTACGAAACGCGTTAGTCGCGCTTAGTCCGAGCTTTTTCGCCGAGCGGCGCTTTTACGCAACGCTCACTGAGAAAAGAATTTGGTAATGAGTATTAAAATTTGTCGGCAAATATTCACCGAATTTTAGTACTCGTTACCAAATTCCTTTTTCAGGGTGCATCTATCGCTCGTATCCGAAATATTCACTTTCCTCGTGAATAGTTTGCTTTTGTCCCGCGATAACGCATCTCTTGAACGAGAAAGAACTACCGAAGAAAATATTGAGACAGGTTCTTCAGCTAGGAAAGACAAATGTTCGAAGGAAAGAAACGTTCTCGGACACGCGCAGCGAGTGCACGTATTTGCGCCCGCGATTTACAAATTATCCGCTAGGTTATTGCAAAAAACTTACTACCTGTGCGAGTAAAATATAATGGCAAAACTCGAGTTCACTGCGGATTACGCGTCGGGCATGATAGTAGACTAGGTAATATTGAATGTACGAGTAACTTGAACTGATAATTAACATTCCACACGCATTTCTTGGAAGATAAACAATACCGACCGGATGAGACCTGAAATCTAACTGGTTTCACATAGCACGATTGTGTTTACGCACGCGATACCGCAGGTTTCGCACGGCGCGCCTCAAAAGCATCAAATATACAAATAATAAATTCCTCAAAAATTAAATTATTACAAGGTCGGTCGGTCTCTGATAACTTCAAAAATACCTCATATGCGGAGGAAATATTCTAGCAAAAATGACAAAATACAATTTTTATAACCGAGGAATATATCGACATTCTGCCTTAATTTATTATTTTTTCATATGTTTATATTTTAAGGATTGAAGTAATATAACCATAAATTCTATATTTTTCAACACATTTGATTCGTTCACTGCCTCGTAAATTCAACCAAACTTTTTTTCCGTGCATAATATGTTTATCAATACTGAAGTGTAAAAGTTACTTTAACATTTACAAATGTTATCTCAACATTTACACATGTTGGGTATCGATTCAACACAAAATATTAAGATGATATAAACGCAATATATTAAGTCAACATATGGGTGTGTTAAAAATTTAACACAAAGTTATTAACATGGACTGATTTTAACACAAACACAGTAAAATATTTTTTACTGTACAGTAAAAAATTTTGAGTTAGAAACAGTTCACTGAAATTTTGTGTTACTTTGACACGGGAAATGTGTTAAAGAGTACACAAATATTGTGTTAAATTAACACGTTCATCTTGTGAACAGATTTTATACCGTGTAGTGGAAAATATGAAAATTCTTTCAAAAAATTAGAAAGAATTTTGTACGAAAGGAAAACAATATTATTCTCTCCGCGTGTAGACGATGAGGGTTTAATCGCAGAAGCAATTCTCGAGCGAGCGATCTAACGAGATTCCGAAAAGACGAATCACGACCCTGGGGAGAGAAAGAGGGAAAGAAACCATATCACATGCGCACAGAATGCGCAAAGTGGACCTCGTTGAGCCTCCTCCCGGCGGGGTGAATTCGGATAGGATTGCGCTGCGGCGCAATTTCACGCGAGGCACGTCCCGTCTTTCGGTCTTGGTCATCGGCCGTAGAAAGTACGACATTAGCAGCAATGACTTTACCGTGACACCATTGCCGCGGCTTTGCCACAACGATCGAGCGATCCCTTCCAATATGAAGCGCGGGATCATTTGTGTGCCGATTCGTACGAACGTCCGAAAATTGCTTGAAAAGCGGACTTTTGCCAATTTGACGAAATTCCAGTATTTTATGAACATTTACACACCGCGACACATCAAAACCATAACTCCACGCGTCTCAGCTAGATTGAATGTAAGTCGAGCGGTATTGGTAAGTTACTCGACGAATTTAGAACCCACACACGGAAAAAAATTATTCTTAAATCAATATTATATATATATATATATATATATATACAGTGGCGGACGTATACTTACGTGCAGTTAGGAAAATTAAGTTTTATTCGTTGTGTACTTATACATGAAATAGTTAAACAAAAGTCCATTACGTTTTCTACAAGTTTATAGCATATTTTATGAGATAGCAAAACAGTGTTTATCGATTTACAACAACTAAGAAGTTTCTTGTATTTGTTTGCTCAAGTGTCATATTTTCTGCGGACACGTACTTACGTACACTGTGGTATTACACAGATAGGTCAAAATTTCTGCAATGTAAACAATACTTACCAATACTCGGTGGGTACTGGTAAGTATTGTTTACATTGCAGAAATTTTGACCTATCTTGAACTTGAGTACCGAGTAGGTAGAGAGACGTGTTGTGACAGTGTTTTGACAGCTGTGATGAGCAAACGAAAGAATATAACGCTAGAACAACGTCGGCAAGTACAGCAGCTTCGCAAAAATGGGAAGTCTTATTGGAAGATTTCTACAGAAGTTGGGATATTTGTTATGGCTTGTTATCAAGCTATACAACATATTAAACGTCATGGAATGTTTCGCTAGATAATGTTCCTCGTAAAGCGAGATCACGGTGAGTTTCGGGTCATTATCTGCTTGATAGATCCATTCTTTCGGCTTTTCGGATATATATATATATATATCCTTATCGATGCTATCGCACTAGCATCTTGACTTTTCCCGTTAAAAAAGAGCAGAGAGTATAGCAGTAGAGTTTGATATCTACGTTATTATTCACGCGTGATACGATGCGTGCGATCGTTTCACGTCTTTAACTAGAGATTCAATCATAGATATCGATGTGTACTTTCCAACGTATTTTTGAGAGATACTAAATGTCCGTGGAAAATGACCGTAAGATAGAACCGTTTATCGCGCATAATCGTTACCACAGCAAGAAAGAAAGAATTAATTCGCCGGTCGGAGCGTTTCCCCTCCTTCCCGGCTTTCCCCGAATAATTTACTTTCTGAAAGTTCATTGACAATTGTCAGAAGGTCAGACAATCGTTTCGACGAACTTGAATGTTGAATCGATGTTGTAACCGTACCGTTTGAAGCGTCGTCGAAACATTTGTTGAAACACTCACGCGACGTTCGTTCTCCATCGTGACTTCGGTGTCGTCGAATGCTCCTGTAAAAATGTAATCGTCCTCCATCGCATTTTCAAGTAACGTTCGAGGATCTGATTAAATTTTATGAATCGCGACGATGCGAGTTAGCAACATAATTTCCCCGTACACAGAGAAAAGGATTTCTTTAAATTTAATATATGTAAGGATATTTATTGTTTGAGAAACCAAATAATTCTATTCGTTGAATCAAACGTTCGTTCATTTGTTTGCTCCATTCCAAAAGACAAATTTGTTTCAATTAAAGAAATTTTATTAAATCCACAGAAATCTTTTTCTCTGTGTACTCTATATACACACATATCGCGATTCTGAGGATCTTTCTTTCAATAATTATATAAACTAACGTATCGACGTAAATAAAGCTGCTACTTTTTTGTGCCTCTTTTCGCTATGAGAAAGAAGTAGGGGAAGACGTAGATTAAAATCACCGAAAGACCATAATTATTCAGGTTTGACGTAAATCGCGCTCGTAGGAAAAAAAATTTATATCTTTACATAATCTTTCTTTTTCTACGCTTAATTAATTAGAAAATTAAACTTGAATATAAATCAAGGTCGTATATAAAAAATATGTTAGTACCAGCTAACCTTGCACCGCGGTTTTGCCGTTCGTAATTGCAAAATTAAAACAATAAGACTTGCAAAATTTCTTATCTTCCTTTTCTCTGTTAGTAGAATATTTATGGAGGAAAAACGAGAAAGAAAGAGATAGAGAAAGAGAGAGCGCTTACAAAAATATAGATAGTAAAAATATTATCATGTTTCAGAATTTACTCTTATGTTTGTATATTCATTCAGCTTTGCAGTACTTGTAATAAGTTTTAGTGATTTCGCAATCGTCGCGTAATATTTTTTGAATTACCCGAAACATAAACATGGATTAACGTATTTCCTTCTTAAAAATAGATCGCGCATCGGGCATCGTTCTTTCCGTTTAATCTACCCGAAATAGCCGGTATCTCTATCAATTTTGCGGTATTAAATTAAACGTCGCGTTTGCGATATTAAGTCAAACGTCGCGTTTGCGCGCAAAATAGCGAGTTTTGTAATCGTTCGAGTTATCCGGCAAATATACTTGTGGGTATTCTGTCATGGTCAATACTATGCATTATCGCGAAAACACGAGAGCATCTCAGGAAATCTTGATCTCTCTTATCCGAGTACGAAACGTTGCTTTCTTTAACACGTTGACTGTTGTAGCGACACTAGATAACAGTATTCTTAATAACATTAAAAAATTAGTCTATTATTTTAATACGCTAATCAATTATAATGATAATCACTTATCTCAACGAAAGGAAAACTCTCGATTATTCAAAAAAGTTATAAGACTCAGTATTTTTACTGGCGCGTCAAGTGAACTGTTCATAAATTCAGTTTCATATTATTAAGCAAAATTATGTTTCTATTAATTTTATCTTACTATCTAAATAATAAATATTAATTTGAAACAAATTTGAAATAAAAATATGCAGCAATGTATTAATAAATTACACACGACACGCGCCGCACTCGATCCTTGCGGTCGATAGTCCGACCGATAACATCGACGATTAAGAGCCACTCGCTCGAGATTATCATGACTGATCAACGTGCGGCCGATCGATCACGTGATCACTGTGTGCTCTCTTCGATCTCTCTTTCAGTGAGAATGAGCTAATTGTTTTCAAGTGCTGGCAGATTACGACGACCGCGGGGCGCGCTTGTCGTGGACGATGTCGGAGGGGTTATCTCGCGACAATTCGATAATACGGTATGTGGCTGTTTGTTTGCAACGTTCGCCGACGAAGCGTGTAATTGCTCGAAAACAATTACACGTAGATTAGCGACCGCTTTTTCACGAAACGCGAATGATAAATGAGACGGAACGCGCGTGTCGACAAGGGAGTCGCACGCGAGCAAGGAAGTTCGTTCTTTGACTTGCATTCTCCGTACTAAAAACTGAATACCTATACGTGTACACGTTGCTTATTTTCTAGTAAGAAATAGAACATAGGTGTCTACATAATAAAAAATTTTGTGTTAAAAATGATTGAATCATTGAAATGTGTTACTTCAACACAGGGAATGTGTTAAAAAATATATACAAATATAATGTCAAATTAACAAATTCACCTTGTCAACATATATTGAAATAATTTTTCTGTACTTGTCAACATATTCAACATATTCCCCATGTTGAAGTAACATCAAATTTCAGTGGACCATTTTTAATGGATTTTTTCTTGATTCTTTATACAAATTTTTTTTTAATTTTATCTTGTTGAAATCACTTTTGGAATCTTTTGATACACTATTTACTATTTATCTAACATTATTCTATTAACAGAACACTAAATTTATAAATAGAAAGCCTGGAATCTCAAAGTATTAAAAGAATACTAATGATTCTCGCTTGAGGTATCGCTGAGAACGAAGTACGAAGATTAAGCGCGCACTCTCCGCGTAAGTCCGTTTGAGAGAGCGAAGAAAAAAGATTTAGCGACTACCGTAATTTTCCGCCACACAATTCGTGTAATTTTCCGCATCCTCGGATATTGTAAAATCGTTATGCTTTATTAGAAATCTTAACAACAATCGTTAAAAGAGACATCTTACGCAATGACTAAATGAATCCTCGGTCGTCTGATGAAAATATCAATGCCAACGGTTTTGAGAAACAACAATTTTTGAAAAAAAAAAACACCATTTTCGCTTACAGATCAATAAATAAAGTTGTCGCTTCCTGATTTTAAATTCGATCTTCGGGGATCGATGAATATTCAGCGGTTTCACCGTGCGTGAAACACATCGCGTGCCTCGATTTACGGTATCGGAGACGGTTTCGAAGTATCTCGCGGTATCGATTTTTTACTAACAAGAGATACTCGTTACTGGCTGTGCCAGATATCGCACGTCGATCAAGTGCCGATCTGTGCGCGGCTGACACATAACGCGTAACACCATTTTTGCCAATGAGATCCGAGGTTACACAGGGGACTTGCCGGTTCCTTCTCGCATTGCGAGAATATAGAACGTGACTAAGATTCGGCAGATCGGACGATGCGCGCATCCGCCTGGTGGTGGTTTCTTCTCTCGCGTGATTTCACGGTCAAGTAGGAATTTTGGTGGGATGAACCCGGCTCACGTCGCAGTAACGTCTAGCGGGTATTTCATGTTTCATTAGCACGACGCGTTCACCAGTATTTTAAATTACCGGGCTGTCCCATTCGCACGTTAACAACCGACTGAGGAGCGACATTTTATCTTTATTCCATTTAACCTGGAGAAATCGGAGGCTAATAGGATGTATCTCGTCGACCACTCACCACACACGATCATACTGAGCAATTTACCTTTCGAAAAAATAGAACACCCACGAGCAATGCGATAGGGGAACCCGATGTCGGCCACGATGTCGGTGCCAATTATCGTTGAGAACCTCGGCAGAGTGATAACGTGACGGAAGAGTTCTCTTATAAATGTTCATATTCAATTAAGTATGAAGTTGCATACGGAAAGAATATTACAACTCTTCTTCTTCTTCTTTATATACATTTTTTTCCCAACTTTTTAGTTTGTTTTCTAATAATGTGAGAACAGAATGTCAAATCGAGTTCATCTCAGATCTTCTAAAGAGAGAAGGTAAATTTAGCTGAGGGACATTTTCCATCAATTTCGTTAAATTTTTCACAAATTCCCCGTGAATTTCTCAATGGTAAACCCGTCGCAGTTTCTGAGAATTCGAGCAGTACACATGTGAAACACAACGAGGGTAATGAATTGAAGCAAAATTCTCTACAGTAATTTACGGGATAAAATTCTCTCGTTGAAAGTAACGTTGAGAATAACGTCGAGAGTCAATCGTAAGTAACGAGTCAATCCGGGATCCGCTGAAGAAAAAACGAGATAATATCGCGTGTCGCAAGACAACCTCGCATCTCACGTGTCCCAGCAGCGGAGTTACACGGTCTCTCTCGGCGAAGCGTAGAATTTTGTTGCTCGCCGGCGAGCAAGCAATTAAATTGAGAATCGGAAATGACAATGGCATGTGGCACCCAGTCGTCTGGAAAATCATTAGTACTCTCCGTACGCATCCGGCGAACGGGTGTCCGCATGGTAATCACACGTTGTTAACCCGCTGTCGTGAACTGCATGCGCGATTTCTCTTCTCTTCTCCGCGCGCTTTTCGCGCCTTTTTCCAAGCGACGTTACTCAACACGTTTCATTCGTTCGCAAAAAATGCCCCGTGCTTTCTTTGCGAGGAAGAGGAGGAGAGTCCTTTCGCGCGCGACCGATCGCGCGCCGAGGTATAATTAGCGGCGATTAAAATTCGCTCACGCGAACGTGCTCGCGAGTGGCGGTGCTCTCCGGAAATAAAGTCGAACAATGTGATGCGAGCTGCATTTCGGGATCAATGATTCATGCATTATCATACAGTCTCTCTCTCTCTCTCTCTCTCTCTATATCTATCTATCTATCCTTTTCTCTTCCATCACGCTAAAAATACGAGCTCGACATGCGATCCTCGTGGAGAATCAGTCCCTGCTACGTTACTTCGTTATTAAATCGATCGCAGGAGCACGACGCGGATAGGCATTTTGCGTCATCAGAATACGTTCGCGATATTTTTCCTTCCTTCGAATCTCGTAACCCCGTTACGACATAGTGACGTATATTTTGCGCAAATATTTGCATCTTGATATTTTTCTTGTATTCGGAATTTTATATCCACGCTAATATTCAGGAGGTTTCATAACATATTTTAAAAATGAATGCACAACACAAAAATAATACGTTAATAAAACTAGTTTATACAAATATTTTTCTTATCTGACTTTGTTTCAGAGTTATAGACGTTTTCGCGTTTCACTTCAATTCTTGTTGCAAATTGAGCCAGCGCGTGGCACGTCTTCGTACATTTCTGTCTTTAAAGAAAGTGTTCAAAGTGGCCACACCTTTATTTGGATTTGAAGACAAGCTTCTAAACGTTTTATCATTGACCTTCTCTAATACGTTCGAATATTCCGTCGTTGATTTGACAATTGTTTATAGGAAATTTTCGCGTTATTTTCGTATTTCTTGACTTCATTTCTGAAATTATGCCCACGTGTTATAAAACACGCTGTATATCCGAGATAGGTGTTCCGCTCGGTAAGTGCCGCGACGTACTCTTCCTCCTTGGAGAATCTTGATTCTGTATTTCAATTTTCCGGGAGGCCGCACCGTGTGGGAAACTTCTCGACGATTCTGGAAACTTTCCTTCGTTTCTACGTACGTTTCGCACGCTTCGATGAGTGTCAATAAGAACGGAATCACGGGGCCGAACGTGTTAATCGATATGCTAAAGCACATACTTATGCTAAAATGTGCGCATATTTCTCCCCGCGTCGCTCTCGAAATTTCCATTATTTACTGATTATGTAGTCAATCTCGTTAATTAATACACAATCGCACCGCTGATTGACGTAAAATTTGTTGCGTAGATACGAGCGGTCGTAGATCATCGACGTTTCGTCGCTTTCGTTCGCGTTCGACTTTTTTTCGCATCGCTATTCCCACTTCTCTTCCTTATTGCAGACTTCCCCCGAGCGGCCTCTCCTTGACAGGTCATATCGCGATAATTTCGTGCTCGCACCGGGTCGATGGAGAACGATGGTGGTAATGTCGTCATTGCGTGAGATCACCGTGTGAGAGCGTTCCGATCGAAAATTATTTTCTCCCCTCGCGTAGAACGCAGCTCGATGATGCCGCGAATCCACTTTTCCCCCTGTCCGATATGAGGTGTTGTAATTGTTTCTTCTATGATGCAGATTCGATAATCTTTGAAATACATGTATGAATATTTTTCGGATGGATTTATTATATTGAGGTTTTTTAACGGTACATTCAAAATTTTTTAGACAAGTCAAGAGATTCTTCGAATCCTTAAGGCTACGTAATCTCTGTGAATTGTGAAATCGACTATACGTTTCCTTAACTTTTTGAGTCTCGATATTTATTTTGAAAATTTTGTGTTACTTTTAATGGAAAGGCATCAAACAGGTGTAAGTAGCGTTTCTAAAATTTGATTTGCAAAATCATTTCAGTAGGAAAAAAAAATTATTATGGAAGATTAGATAAAAATTGATGTGAAAATTCAATAAAAAAAAAAAAATAGTGATAGTTTAAGATAAACTATCACTATATAGCTTTAAAATTTGTTATAACTCTTAAACGATGTAAATGAAACGATGTAGAGAAAGATAGACCATAATGAAAGTATTTTTATTTTTGGAAATATTATAGAGATTACATAGCTTTAACACGTTGACTGCCACGGAACTTTTCACGATTCTGGTCTAAGAAGCCAATTTGATTTAATCAAGTAATGAAGCGACGAGATAACTCGTAGTTGGCGTCCTGGGCAAGTAAACAACCTACGAGATATCTCGTAGTTGGCAGTCAACGTGTTAAGGATACGCCGAGATTCCAAGGATTAAGACGTTCGCGGAGTTAAAGAAATAGCGAAGAGCAGAACTGCGAATAGCGCGTCACGTAGAACAACTTGCAGGTGAAAGCGGCTGTTTACATTTGGATTTAAATACGCGTACGCGTGCACTCAAACCTTCTTTCTCGTCCGCGATTCTGATGAATCACATGAGAGATAACAAGAACATTTTTCGCACGTCTCATGCGTCAATTCATTTCGTAAAATACTACTGTAATGAAGATCGCAACACGGTCTCGGTTGCACCAGTTAACACGCGAATTACATCGATTACGTTCTCTTTACGCACACACGAAATGAAGAAATTTCATTTACCCTCAAATTTTGCTGGCATCCGCTTCGCATTACGCAATACGCTACGTCAACGCGCGTCGTGACATAAACAAATTTGGTGAATCGAAAAAATTTATCAGGAGCAAACAGCCTGTTGAATGTATAAATTAATTGACAAGTAATTTATAATTTATATAGTATAGTTGCATATTATTTATAACTAATATATGTCACATATTTAACTGTAATCCGCGTAATTTTGTATTTATTAAATACGTTATGAGATAATCTTGTGATATCTAATAATATGAATAATACAATTTAAATATTATCGGCACGCTTTGTTTTTATATTCGCATTGATTACTTACACGTAAATAGGTAAACAATGCCTTTGCAATGTATTTTAATTCAATACATTTTAAGTACAAATGAAGTGTCTTCTGGATGTACGTACACTAAGCGCAAGTAATACTCTAATACATTTTAATTACTCCAAACACGTTGCAATTAACACGGTATTTTTAATATGATTCAATTAGTTTCGACAACTCGACAATATGGAAAAATGCAAAGAAATTTGACAAATTTCAAGATTCCAAGAAAAAAATGTTATGATTTCAGGGATTAATGTTTTTGCTAACAATAAAAAGACGTGATTTATTCGAGATGCTGTATATACAAATCTATGGCGGAAATCCCCAGAGCTTTGGTGAAATAAATGACAGACATTTCGCGGCGAATCGTTATTTTATCGTAAAATCACAAAGAAACGTAATAAAGAAGGCACGTAATAAAGAATATCCAATCGCGCTCTCCAGCCGGATTACAACTACAACTGACGATAGAGAAAGCTGCCGCGATGTCAAACGATGATGTAAAACGCAATAATTTTTACAGGTGGGTGGGAACGAGAGCGAACGAGTTACGCAGATAATCATTTTGCATTAGAGTCTCATGTCGCAATAATCGAGAATTCCCAAGATACTTCTGCCATAGTATAATGATCGATCGTTCTGGAAATTACATATATAAGTAGCAATATATTCGCGCTTCTCCAATCAAACTCGTTCATTTAATATTTAATTATTCGAGAGAAGGAGACAAAAATGACCTAACAAAATATTATGTGGGATAATATTGTATAATTTTGACATTTACACTCGTAAAACACGCGCTTATGTTATAATGAACGTTTTGGAGCTGAGAAATACGAATACTATTACGGCGATCACGAATTACAGGTTGATCTAAAAAAAGAAATAAAAAATATTTAGGAACATATAACGCGAGGCCGAGCGCACAACGGCGAGGCGATCGAGCCAAGTTTAATTTCTCCGATGAAACGCGCGCGGTAGGGAAAATGCTACCTGGCGAAAGCGGTCGACGATCTTTCCGCGCTTTTGCGCTGGCTGTCGGTGCGTAATTTTCCGGTGAGATGGTGAAGGATAAGAGCAACACGGATCGCGCGCGCGGAAGTCACGTCGATGATATCAGCCAATCGCCGCGAATGCGCGAAATTGTGCATCTTCGAGCAACGTTTTTAACCAGAAGTAGCTGCCGATCGTAATAGTTTTCCTGCGGATTGGTTATTAACTTTCAGTGGGAACGAATAAGTAAAGTATAGAATAAATAATGACACGATGAATTTAAACATTACTTTTGCCGTACTTTTCAGTGTGCAAATCCACGCACTTTTACGGCGCAGTTATTTTCCGCTTTCGAGTTTATTTTAGATTTATTTTACTTGTAAAACGTTATCATATTCATATGCATAGACTTTATTAGACTTCTTTAAACTTTTTAAATTTCCTCGAACTAATTTCAGATATCCGCTCTTTAGCATATGAAAAAAATGGAGAAAAGCAGAGAAAGATAGACGTTCGCGAATTTTTCGAGTACTGAACTTCTCGAGGGAAGGGAACGTTAATTGACCCAACGCGGAGTGCAGAGTGTTGAGACACATCTCGAGATTTCGCGCGCTTCGCATTTACAAATTCTTCGTGGTATTGAGACATTTCTGCATTGAGACACGTTGTGTTCAACGTGAGCGTCGACAGACGCCTGATAAGATGATAATCCCGCCGTTGCGTGTGATTTAAGCAAACACAATCGTGATTTAAACACAATCGTTCCGTTGCCATCAATGCTCTCATACGTGATTTTAGACGTGCAAATTCCGAGGTATCACCTCTGCGACCCGGCGGCGCGCGTATGCAAAAGAGACGAGAGCGTGATTATGCACGCTCGCGTAACGCGAACCATTACCATTATTTATTTAACGTATAATACATACATGTAGATGAAGTGAAGCAAATATTGAAACGAGCGCTGACGCAGCTCAACACATTTACTTTGGACGATTTTCGCGCAAAGATGAAGGTGTCTTGTCTTTACTCGCAAGCGAATGCGCCGTACCGCGAACAAGAAAACGCTGAATTGTTTTCCTTTCGCATATCGGCTATCATTCACGTGACAAATAAGCGTAATAATAGCGGAAAGTAAACACAAACCAAACATACACCCGAGGAAAAAGTTTCTCAGTTTGTGTGACTGAATACTAGAGACGAAAACTCGATGACGAAAAACGATATCTCTTATCACCGCGACCGAAAACATTCGTCCAGAAACATTCGTGCACGTTCAAATTCAGATTGAGATGAACTGAGAACAATTGACTGAGTACACAGTAAAGAATTTTCTGTAAATAATAGTCCATTGAAATTTTTGTGTTACTTTGATAAAGCGAATACGTTGATTCAACATATATTTGTGTACTTTTCAATACTTTACATTAATCTCGTGTTAAAATAACACAAAAATTTTAGTGGGTCGTTATTTTCATGAAATTTTTTATTCCATAGAAATCTCCTAGGGGAATTTTTCGACTTCTATAACGGAATTTTCGTGCAATAGAAATTCAACTACACTGAGAGAAAAATATAGTTAGTTTCGGAGACAACGATATCTTTTTTTATTTTAACCACAAAAATAATTGTAGCAACACACACGTATATTATTATTACTTATGTATTATTATTATCACTGACACTATGGTAATACTTACTAGAAAAATAATTTTCTTAACCATTTTTATGGTTAAAATGAAAAAAAGGTCGTTCCCGAAATTAACGGCAAATTCTCTTATTCTTTGTGTGTCAGTGATTACAATAATACTTGAGCGATAAGCGAACAAGTTCGGGAAAGCGAAAGTGAATATTGAAATAGGAAGTTGAATAAGTAAAGAAAAGTATATATAAATAATTTATATATGCGTAATTTGTTTGTCGGGCAGTCTTTTTTCTATTGTCTTACGTATAACATCTTCTTTGAAATACTCACATTTTAATTTTTTTTAAATCAAATGTTACATTATGACATTATTCGGGTTTCCAAATGCAAAAATGAATCGGGGTTTGCTCAGAGAATTACTCGTTCCTCCGAAAAAAAGTATTTATTCGTTAAAGCAAGAGAATCGACTTGTGTTTTATCATGCATGCTCACAGGAGAGGAAAAACATAGACTTTTATCTATTCACACATTTTTATCCATTATATTACTTTAAACAGATTATGTATGTAAAAACGCAGATAAGATAATCGATGATAAAAGAATACGGATAACTGCGGTGACAGGATCGATAGGTTGAAACCCTGAAAAGTTAACTCTAAAGACACACAAGAGTATAAAGTAAAATTTGAAGCAAATTACGTTTCAAGTCTTGATTCGCATTATTCCGCGCATAATGCGACAAATATTCGTATCTATTTTCTCTCTAAAATGACATCTTATGCACGTCTGAATAGATCAAAGTTTGTTTCCCGAGACAAATGTTAGCCGTGAATATTATCGTGAACTTCGTGACGCGTCATTTTACGTCATTTTATGTATTGTCGTTTGGAGAGCAAAGTTCGCCGTAAAAAAAATCACTTGACGATAATCTCTATCTGTTGATGTATCTCGTGATTCATCGGATGTCCGGATATCATGAAATCGGAAAACGAATTCTCAGTTCGACTTTCAGTGCGACGAGAGTGAGGTGAGATCGTTTCACCAAGAAAGAAACCTGTAACCCTCCCTCGACGAGTCTACTTGTGTGTTTGTGTGAGTATGCCCCCTTTCTTTCCCCGATAATCGTTTGATATTGTGATGTAAGGCTGCATTTCCTCCGTGCTTATGGTGCACGGTGTGCGCACGTGCGCGAGAGAGAGGGGCGAACGACACAAGATTGAACATAGTTACGTGTGTCAGTCGCTTAGAAAGTTCAGTTCCTTGCCGGCGCAGGAAGTGAACCCCGGCACTGGAAATACTAGCGCGAATTTTATCTTATTGGTTCTTTATCATCGTTTATCCGACTTATGTGCAGAAAGAGAAAGAGAGAAACGCACATGAGTGTCCCAGCTGTTTTCGGGACGCTTTGTTCTATTTTCAATGATAATCGAAGCGCTTATCAACGCTTCGGCCACGCGCAACAAACGTGCATTGCAGAATCGTCGGAGTGATAATTGTGAGCGGCTCCCACACTTCTCGAACGCGCGGACGAATCTCATGAAAAGACAAAGACACAATGGATGCGCTCGATGAGACGGCCGATGATGATGAATGTCGGCGAAATCGCGATTTCTGCGCAAAATCAAAGTAAATCTTTCCTCTTTTCGTTCTTTTTTCCTTTGTTTTTTTTTTCTTTCTACTTTATTTTGTTTATTATTATTCGTTGTATCAAGGTACAATTTTGAATTTCGATTTTTCTGTCTAATAAATATTTTTTGCAAATAAATTTCGATACTCTAATATTATAAAAATGTAATATTTGTCGCAATTGTTTTAACACATGCAAGTAAATGTCTGCATATACAAAGGAAATATCATGTTATACATAATCAATTATATTTCTACTTCTAATAAATATTTGCCGACGACGATGTTAAATGGAGACGGGAAGGAGAGCGGGCCGGCCACAGGAGCTCGTCGTCGAAATATTTGCTCTTCCATGAATATCGATGTTACGTCGATATTGCTATCGTTAAATCCTAATACAAAGTGCAAGCGCACTCGTCGTGCGAGAGCCGCTCTTCACTTACTTGTCATTAGTGAGTTAACGTCGAGTTAGTCGCAAATAACGTCGTTCCGCGGTAAGAACGACGATGACGCGTCGTCGTATACGCGTTCTCAGTATACGCTACGTTTACACATAGTTGAAATAATATTATCGGGAAGCGAGAGAGAGAGAGAGAGAGATACGCGCGTATCTCGCCGGTAAAAGGGTGTCAGATTCCGCGCGGCAAAAGCGCAGACTCACTCTTCGTCATTTTTCTTCGTTGTTACGTGCCATTGGGTGTTTCGCATCGCGCAACCGAGGCGCACACGACTCGCTCGCAATTTTCGAACCTCGAAACGACGGATTTTCCGAAAGCAACGATGATATTTCTTTCCCCCAGCAGGAAAGAAACATTCAAAGGGGATCTTCGTTCTTTATCGCGACTTTCCAATCTCCGGTGCCTTCCGGTAAAACGAAGCCTCGAATTAAGATCCCATCGCGGTGAAGGTAGGTAATTGAGCTTAGTCTCCGTGCGAAGAGCCACTATCTCTCCTTCATCGTTCATATCTTAGAAATATCGTGAGCGCTTCGAGATCCCAGACGGACGGATGTAAATTTGGCAGCAGATTTACTTGTCGTCGATGTGTGTAAAGGTTGCATTCCTTACGAGCGATTCACACGGAACACTTCACGTATTTGTCCGCGTAAAATTCGATAAAATGTTAATATGAAAAAAAAATCTAAATTTATGCCCAAAGTGTGTCACGTAGAATATAATATGAAGATCGGAGAATAATTTTAATAAATTTGAGCATAGAATATAGAAACGAATATTTGCACCGCGTTTACGTAGATTCAATGATTAATTCAATAAAACAGCATATTGCCTCACAAACGTAATAAAACAAAAAAATCGTAAACTGTATCGTCGATCGACAGTCCGGCTTTGTCGAGGAAAAGTCTCTCGATCTCACCTGGACACTCATTAGGTGTATATCAGTCGATCGTAAAATCAAGATCGCGGGACATCCCACAGCCCGCGGCCGACGTATCCTCCGTGTGAGAGAATTCTCCGATTTGCCCGAAGCGATCGATTCCACATTAAGTTCGTTAATTCGCCGTAAGAAGTGACATCCGCACCGACGGTGTTCGCATTATGTCGTCAGCGCGGTCGGCGGCGATTGACGTCAGAAAGACCGCGAAAAAACGTAAGCAAAGGGTGGGAGTTTGATGTCGCGGGTGCATTTTGATAATCGGTCAGAGGTGGCGGGAGATCGGGGAGATGGTCGGGTAAGGGGGAGAGAAGAGACAGAGAAAGACAAAGAGAGAGAGAGAGAGGGGGAGAGATAGAGAAAAAGGCTGATTATCATATAATAATGTGTCCGCGGGGTCAGCTGGCGCGGGGAGCTGGCGCTTTGCATGGCAAATTACGGCCGAGAATATTCATCATCCGCCGCCGTCGCGCTGCTCTCCGGGGCTCCCTTACCTTCTTAATGGTGCGTGCGAAGTTCCGGGCTCTGTCGACACCGATCAGGCCAGTTCGGCGCACTGTTGCCCGTCGCGCGAGAACGGCTCACTGTTCGCTCCAGGCACTTTGACTTTGCGATATCGCTTTGGACTATCGATAGTGATGCGCGGTGGGATATTGGATCGCATGCATAGGTACGTACGCGGGCTTTACGAAGGACAACGGGTTATATCCGTTTGATCGAATCTACTTAACAATGGACGACCAAATGTGTTTTGGTTGAAAGAAACAGAATTTTTCTCAATTCGTCTTGTAATCTGCAGACGAAGTTATCGCAAGACTCAAGCGGCGGAGAGATCGCGTCGGGTTACTTGTATCGCGTTAATACGCGACGTCCTACACATATAAATGAAGATTAATTAATCGATGGGAGATTATGAGAAAATCGGTGGCATGCGAGAGTCACCAATTCTTTTGGTCCTTTTGGCGAAACGAAACAATTTGAACGATATTGGTCGTTGGTCATGCGAGTGAGAAGGTGCGATTTTTGAGATACCGTAGCAAAAATTTGACAGCCGTACGCCGCTGCTTTCTCATCCGCATTTTTTCCTTCTTCGTTGCCGAACTTGCGTGTATTCGTTATGCAATGACTCATTTCGATGCCGTTCAAGTCTATTCCGTAACAATTTGCTCGTATAACGAGATAAGCCCCGATTTGTTGTGCTAGAATCGTTCGAGTCATTTGTTTTTCATCCCGAAAGCGCGGACGAATCAGCCGAGGTCTCGCTAGGAATGTGGAAATTTTTATCTCTTACCACCCACGAAGATTCTATCGAAGAGAGACCCCACGGAGACTGATAAGAAACATCATTGACGTCACGTTGACGATTCCAATTTCGCAGAATTCAGCTCCTTCGTTGCCCACGGCGATGGCTTACTTCTTGCGCGTTTCCTTCGTCATTTCGCTGGCGAACCTTCGAATTTCACCGTCTTCGAAGTTCTCGAATAATTCGTAGTCAAGTCGACGTTAAATATCGTTACGAATCTCAGGAGCTTCGAACGTCTTGAAAATCTTAAGAAAATTCCCACAACAAATATAATGTTGAGATAATATAAACATATTATATTAAATTAACATACGGGTATGCTAAAAATTTAATACAAACTTTTAACAAGGACCGATTTTAACACAAAATGTTCTTTACTATGTGTGCTTTATATTTTAGAAATTGAAATAGGAAGTCTACCATTAAAAACTTACTGCTTCTATGTTTCTTAAATTTCACTGGACAATCTATTCTTGTACTACTAGAAAGTATGATAAAATTGAAGAGAAATCCGAAGAATCTTATTCTTTTTCGGAGAAAAGCTACAGTGTGGCAAACTAGAATTGTGTTGCATTCCATGCGAATTGTGCCGTGACAGATCTGACCTCTTAAAGCATATCGGAGACTTTAAAAACGCTCGAAAATTACATGTTTAAAATTTGTTTTTTTTTTCTTGTAATATTCGAAGCGAGTTATTCGCTACACTTGACTGTATCGAGACCATCACTGGTGCTCATGTCCCTAAACGAGGCGACGTCACGCGAGAAAGAACGTGGAAGAACGGTACGTCGAGTAGGATATCCTTAAAAAAGTAGCACGGGCTTCTTTTTCATCTCGCGCGTAGCGAATGATCGATAGATTTCAAGTACTGGGGCAGCTTTTTGCCCCAACAACCCAGTTACAGAGCTTAGAATGTTGAGTACAATTTACGTTAAGAACTAATTCATAATAATTATGCAGTTTCGGCAGTCGCGTGCTGTTAATTATCGAGACCCGAATACCATTTTTTACATGCAAAAAGGATCGAAAGATGCTGGAAGTAACGAAAAATCCCGCTCTCGAGTAAACCATTGCGAATCTCGCAAGAGCTGGTTTCCCTCTCCTACAATTTAACCCTTTGAGTCTTCATTTTTCATTTATTTTTCATTTTGGAAATTAGATATATAGTTTTCTTTTTGTAAATACTGTTTCAGAACTTAATTTGAAAAGTGGTTTCAACAGGAAAAGATTAAAGAAACTTGTAAAAGAAATTTAAAAAATTGATAAAAATTCACTTCTTTTCCTTTCAATGTTAAATAAATAACTACAAAAAGGTGCTTTATTAATAGACGTAGATAAGATCAATCGGACATTTTTATTTTGTACAATACACACCGTATTCCTCAGGACTCAAAGGATTAATAAAGCGCGACACGACAGTTTGTTGCACGAATGCGAGGATTATCGCTCATGTAGAGCTCGAGTGTACTCAATATGTGTGCGCGTATATACATGTGCGCCCTTGTGTGTGTGTGTTCATAATAAAGATAATATATTTTTAGTACAAAATAACGGAACGTCGACCCTTACCACCCGCGGCGATAAGTGGCGTGATACATGCGCGATGACTTATCGATAAATTTACACGGTTTCTCTTTCTCTCCCGATAACGCCGATAATGCGTGATTATCGAAACTAGGCTTCGAGCGATTGAGAAAACGCTTATAAATAACCGAAAGCAACGTATCTTGCGCAAACTTATCCAAATGCTACAATACACTTCCCCTTTGCATCAGCCCCGACCGATAAATCTCACCATCCTACGAATCGCGAGCGAATTGCACGTCGAAACAACACCGTGTTATCTTGCGCGCGCGACTTGTGCAATTCTCGGCCGAGATACATCATACACAAGCTTTATAAACGGGTTCGCTCGTCAATAAACGAATCGCTCGTTTTGGCAACACTACGAATAGATAAAGGAGGGGAGTATCAGAGTCCGGATGATGGAAGATATATAAGTCGCTAAAGATAAAATCAAGACTCAAAGGACGATTCTTGAGCGAAGCGTCGAGTCTGATTGATTGCAATTAAAGCGGAATTTCGATATGTTCCTCGATCACAACATTTCGTAGTAATTATCGATATAACGTTCTCTTTTTCTTATTTTTTTCAAGAACGAATAATTACGAATAATTACGAATAATTACACGTTCGATCGTATCGGCGTACGCGTCTCGATAACGTGGCGAATAAATGTATTCCGATTTTTCTGTCGATGACACATACACACCATATATATATATAAATGTACATGCTCGCACCCGTGAGCGATTTTGGATGTTTCTCCTCGCACATTCCGCGAAGGAGACCAAACTACGTTTATAATCGTAAGTGGAACGCTGTTACCACCACACGGCGCGACGAGTATTTTTAGCGCGTCACCTGAGACACCTCTCGCTTAATTTCGTTGGGCACGTGCGCGCGCGCGCGTCCTTAATCAGTCGATGTCACGCTAGAACGACCGACCTAACGTCAGTCTTCTTCGATCTAACGCCCTCCTTCTTTTTTTTTCCTTCCAGCCCCATCGAGCCCTTCGTCCCTTAAGCGCCGTTAAAAGCGAGCGGTACATTGTTACGCTTCAATCTTCGTGCGGTGCAAAAGTTACTCGCAATCAATCTCCCGCCCGCGGCGAAAACACACAGAACAATTTTTTGCTCGCACAGCAAATTAGTTAGTCGCTATGGTGATAGCGAAAGGATTTGTTTGATCAGCAAAGAAATTTGTTGAGAATATCAATTGCTATTTGCTGAGTATATGAGCGGCAAAATAATTTGGTTGCGCCAAGTAAATTTTATCGCTATTACTGTAATAACAATTTGCTGAGCTAGCGAAAAGTTTTGCTTCGTGTGTAAACCGAATAAATAAACAAGTACAGTTTTAAAATTTCGGAAAAATCCGTTTTCCCCCCATTTCTCCGTGGAATATTTTTCTTTAATTTCTTCTTCATGGAAGAAATAAATGTGACAGGTTTCCCTTTGCGCAGCAAGGGAGAGCGCACGACAAGAGTTGCATTATCGAATATCGTATTCGACAATGTCGACGATAAAGTTGTTTGCGCGATAACGCCGCGCTTTCTTACGTAATCGCTGTTGTAAAAAATCATGATTTTCAGTTTGAACGGTCGTGATGTAAACTACGTTCCCGCAAATTAATTAGCGCGCATAACGCAGTTACGTTTGGAATTTCAAACGGTCGTTTTTTTCCACCACACCGTAAGGTGAACGTAAGGCAAACGAGAGAGAAAGAAAGGAGAACAATAGCGGGGTCGAGTTGACGACACGCACACATATATATAGAGCGATCGCTCTGTCGCTCGCTCGTATGCACGTGCACATCCACGATTTCCCGGCGTGATCGGCAGTTTTCGTAATTCGCGCTGTCAATGCGTTTGTAATAACAAATACATTGGACGCGCGTGCCCTTAATATGGATGTTTACGTCGATTAACATACAAAGCGGTCTCATCAATTCAAGCACACGTGTGAACATAATAATACGCTCTGAGTGCCAGAGTATTATTAAGCACGCGGACCTTTGGAACGCGCGCATGGACTTTGCCGCGAATTTCGATAGCCGCTAGTTGATCGACGTGCAATTATCCGTACGCGGGTCCATCGTCCGGCTGTGTAGATGGATCAGGGTGCGCTTCGACGAACGCGATTTCCCGATTAATTCTACGAGAAGACCTTGCTTCGGCGAGTAAAAACGTGCGATAAAACGGCCGCCGCCGCTGCTGCCGCACGCCAGAATTGGACGTTATTCGAATAAATTTTTACTTAACGCGTTATTTGGATCAATCAATTTTACTTGTTGTTTGCGATAACTCACTGTTATCCGCATTATTCGTTATTCACATCATTCGTTGTTCGTGCGTGCGTATGTTTGTGTGTGAACTCATTTCATTATATTATTTTCACTCAATATGCTGTACAATCGTTATATTACTATCCCAATAGTATATTAAAACGAACATAATTTTTTATTAAAAATACTTATTACTTATTTGTTATATTTATAAAATAAATAGAGAAGAAGCAAGATAAAAAATAATGCTAATAATGAATAATACAAATAACAAATAAACAATTTGTGTATCCGTTTCAATGAATTATTTAAGTAAATATCATTATTCGATGATTTCTGAATAAAAAAATGTGTGATTTATAGATTTATTTATTGTTTATTATTTCAAATACATATATATAATTTGCCTAAGTCTATCATACGCGGCTGACGCGGCTAAATTCGTCCTCTCTTCTGCTTTTTCACGGAGAAAAAAGGGAAAATGCGTCGTCATCATCGTTGTTGTTATTGTTTATGAGCGTGTCATCGAACACATCAACTATTTGATGCGATCGCGAAGATACGGATCTCCGATAAAATCTGTTGCGCTCCGCTGATCGAAAATGCAAAACAATTGAGATCCACGCGTAAGATCCGCGAACAATTCGAGGAGAGATAATGATTTCACACGTAATACACCTTTAAAAGTTCAATGAAAGTGCTCTCCAATTGCTTTTACGAGTGGTGTAATCTTCCAATATTTTCTTATCACACATTGTGTTTTTCTCAAATAACACACATATATATATCACACGTTGTGTTTTTTTCAAATAACACGCATATGTCTTATAAAAATAATGACAAAAGTATTTCATTATTATATTTTATTTGGAGCTAAGATTTCTCTCAAGGGGGTCTGAACAGAAAATTCTGTGTGAATCACCGGTAATTCACATGACAGGGTGTTAGTAATGATCATTATCGCTTTAGTGGGGAAAGCAAATAAAGCAGCCGTTAATTATGACATATCGCTGCGATATCGCGAGATATTTCTCTGAAGAACGCTCGCGTTACATGAGGAAACTCAAGGAGAATTCTCGAATACAATGACGCATTATTATCACCTCGCTAATTAAACCACGCCTTTTATTTGCGCAATAAATCTGGTTCTGTCCGGAATTAATTGATATAGTAATCTGTAAAATCTGATAATTATCTTATCATACGAATATATCCGTGTTTTTTGAAGCGCAAAATAAAATCTCGCACTTTCAATTCGAATTAATCACGCCTTGAAATCTTCGGATCGATTTTTTGCTCTAAAAGGGGGAATGTAGTATTGCTAAATTTCTGGTTAGAGTGAGCGATCGTTTTTCAAAAAAACAACACTTTTGGAATCTTACGAATGACGAAGACTTATTCTTCGGATAATTCTCTAAGTCGATTTTACTTTAACGAAACTTTAATTTAAACTTTGATCACACCGGCAGCTGAGAGCTGAACGCGAAAACCGAATAAAATCGCAACGACGCCCTATTTACATTCTCGATACGGAGAAGTCGATTAAAAAAATTACTGTCCGCGCAAAGTCAAAGGAAAAAAATACGATCGAAATTGCCGTTTATATTGGAACATCATTTACATACAAATTGGTAAAGTCATTAGCGATTTTTTCTCGAGACTATGAAGTAATCGCAGTTGCGAAGTGAGTGGACAGATATCTGCGACATCACTGGATGATGATGTTCCTCTTTCGAGTATCACACTCACGCGACACCGCGTGCACGATGATAACGTTGCATCATTCGCGCTCATTACGCCACCGTGACTGCCAAGCATGCATGCATACAAATCGTTTGAGAAATCCATACGGAGAGAATATTATAGCCTTTTCTTTGTATCAATTCTTCTAAATTTCACCGTGTGTTCTACTACATAGTAGACTATCAATTAGAATTTTTCTTGTTAATCCTTTCGAATAGAATCAAAAAGTAGAATTAAAAGTAGAATCATGTTTTAACGTTGATAACATGCTTCCCGTACGTACCCTGTGTTAAATTTTTAAAACAAATTTTACTAGTAAATTTTAGCAAGTTAAGGCAAAATGTCGGTGTGTTGCTCGGTTAGAAAAACTAGCGGCGACTTTTATTTTGACTTTTAGTTTGACTGACCGTAAAATTCTCTTCGTCCGGTGCTCTTTTCTTTCGCGACGACGTAACACCGGGATGTTTCTTTTTCACTCATGTAATCTCTTCGGTGCGTTTTGACTGCTGTGCATCTATTTCCAACCGTCGAGCAAACATCGGTCTATTCATCTGCTATCATGGAGTATGTGAGGCACGTGTTAGCAGTGTTATCTCAATGCCGGCCCGACAATGATTAAAACGTTGACTTCGTGAAAGTACGCGGAATCTTCCGAACGACCTTTGAACCTCCCGTACGGGCAAAAGACCGGGAATTTCTGGGGAGTATAATAAATTGCGGCTATTTGCATGTGGATTATAAGATTTATAAATACACGTGCGAGACAACGGCCTTGCGTCAACCGCAGACGTTAAAGTTTTTTTTTTCTCTTTCATACAAATTGCTTCCAATTTTGTCTTAATCTACGGCAAAGTGCGGAAATAATCTGACAATAGAATTTACCTTGCTAAGGAGTACGACAAATTTTTGCGTGTAGTAGGCACTTTTAGCTCCTGAAATTTTTACGCAGTACGATTTCAGTCCCCGAACAGCGTGTGTGAAACGGAAGGATAATAAATTAAGAATGTCAACGCGTCTCTCGGTCTCATGAGATTCTAAAGCGATTTTGTACTATAAATGCTCATTATCCGCAAATACCTGTTCTGAAATTATTTCACGTGCTGCACGCGCGTCTTATCGAAGCTGATGAAAAATTGATTGATTGTAAAATTTGAACATTAATATACGTGAAACACGAGTATGTTAATTACTACCCTCTTTTCTACGCTGTAACGAGATCGGAATGTAATAACTATTAATGACATACGGATACAATGATTTTTTCATACACATGGACGCATCTCCACGCGACACACTTGCGCGTCAACGCGAAAACTTTATTTATTCTCCATGTGATTCGCTGTTTTTCACTAACGCCATATAACTTCGTGAATCATCTGTGGACAGAACCATATCTCTCGTTATATATAAGTAAAAAATATCGGGAAAAAGTTTTGACATTACTTCAAGCCTCTACTTTCTATTATAAACGTTGTTTACCTTCAACGTTCATAACTTTTTTTCTTTTAAGAAAACACGGGGGAAACATGCGATTTTTCTATTTAAAGGAAAAGGTTCATAACTTTTAAACGCGCTGAACAAAAACAAAACCCTTGTAGATTCACATTCCTGGAAGATAGTTCTTCGCAAAGAAAAAAGATAATTTAGTGATGTCCACTAAAAAAAAAACATAGTTATTTAAAAATGAAAAATGTTACTTTTAGAGTACCGAAACAAAGCGGTATTTGAAAAATATAATAAATGAATTCAATTTTTACTTGAAAAATTCTTTATCTTGAATGAAATGAACATAAAATGCACGGATAAAAAGTTTCTTTGAATTTAGTACTCCCGTTTGTTTGATTTTAATTTGCTCGTTCGAGTTCGTTTCCAACTAATTTGTTGTTTCAATTAACCATCATAATATTTAGATAACACAAAAACGGTCATATCATCTGTCATTAAGTTGCTTTTAATGTCTACCAATAAATATGTCATTATTATTATTTTATGAGCGCAAAAAATGTATTATCTAAACATAAGGCACAAGAACATCGTCAGAGTCGTCGGAGTTAACGCTAGTCCAATCATCGAAGTTAAGCAACAGCGAGCGCGGTAAAGTAGGATAAGTGACCGATTGCCGATCGGAATCGAAACCACCGAATGATATGAAGTGACAATTTCTTTCTCTCTGTGCACGTTAGAAAGTTTTAGTAAGTCCTTTTTTAAGTCTCAACGCAGAGGTAGTGGTCGAAAGCTTTTTATAAGATTTCGTAGGAAATATTTTTGTATCGGGACTAGGAAATCCTTGGCATGTAGTATGAATATTAATACGTTACATTCAAAGTTTTTGTCTGAGATTATTTTATCTGAAATGATTAATGGAATGAGAGAGAGAGAGAGAGAGAGAGAGAGAGACTGACGATAGGTGGGCCTTTTCTCATTGCAGGACGAGCCTGCGGAGGATCGCCTTGCACGATGAGGCGGAGTTCAGCAACGCCAGTATCCTGAATATCATGGAGAAGTTCGTGCGCACGGTGAGCGAAATGGAGGACACGATCCTGGTGCCGAGCCGGCTGCTGGACCTGTCGGTGGGCGATGCCGGCGACACGATCAGCATGAAGGGCAAGCGCGGCCACACGGTGAGGGACACTCTGGCCAACACCGACCTGTACCGCCTCTACAACATCATCAATCAGATGAAAACCGAGCTGCTGTGGTCGCAGGAGTCGGCCCAGGACGGCGACATGGGTGCGGACCAGGGTGTCCTCAAGAGTAGCAGCAGTAGCAGCAGCAGCAGCAGCAGCAGTACCTGCAGCAGCAGTGGCAGCTCGGCCGAGTTGGCACCGGCAATGCAACACCATTCCGCGGGCAGACTCGGCCACGCTCGATGCCCCAGCACGACCTCGATGCAGAGCGTCCAGAGCGCCTCCTCGATCGTCTCCACTTCGGATTCAGACTCCGAGGCCGGCATCGAGATCGACTCCGGCCTGGAGGGCGAGGAATGCGCGGACCTCGCGAGCGTCGTCGCCGACAACTTCAGGCGCCACCTGCGCGGCCTTCACCGCAGCATCGCCCGCATGACCGAGGCCGCCGAGTACCTGACGCTGCGGTATCAGGCCGACGTTGGCGGACAGGTCTGATTCGCCGCCACCACTACCATTGCCACCTCCACTGTCATTATTATCACCACCACCACCGTCGCTACCATTTCTACCGCCGGCGCGTCGATCGGCATCCTCCTCGCGAGCGATTTCCGCGTAAGCGTCCTTGCCTCACCGTCGATCTCACGGACACTTCCGCGATCATCCGTGATAGCCGCCCGCCTGTCGGCTTTGTAGGCGCTCTCTCTCTTTCTCCTCAGACGTTCCCGGAGACGACGAGCGTTCGCCTCGAGCACAGGTGTCGGGGAGAGCTCGCGGGGTCGCGCTCGCTGTGGAATCGCTGGAATTCGCTATTGGCTCGCTCGCTCGTGCCACGCTCAACGATGTATCTTTCTCGGCGTTTTCACTCCGTGTGTACCGCGGAAGTGAAGTCGCGATCGGAAAACGGCCGTTTTTTCTATTCTTATTCGTGGAAAACTACGGAAGACGTATTTTCCCTCCTTACTCTCTTTTGCCTTCTCCGGAGACGCCGTGAAGACTTCGATCGACGTATCCCCCCCCCCCGCCCCCCTTGAGTTTTTCCGTTTCGAGCTCTTTTTCCTTTTGAGAATTTCTCTTCGCGTCACTGAGGAGTTCGATCGCCCGTTCGAGGTACAACTGGACGCGTGTACATACTTTACATATATATAGTCAAACGCGCGTTACATCGGAAGATAATTATCAATTTCTTCATTTGCTCGGGTTCACATTGATTTAACAGGTGTATACATATGCATACGTTTGTTATAGTTCTCTCCATTGGTTCGGAAACTCTTATACATACATATATAAACGATAGATCTTTCACTAAGTAAGCTTAGAGAAGATATATTTCGACACCAAGGTAAAGTAAAAAGAAATAGGCAAATGATTCGAAAGTATTTGGACATTTCAAGAATCGATTGTAAATCGCAGAGAGCGAGAGAAATAAGGGGCGGGGGGGAAGGGTGCACCAGGCAGGCAGAGAAATAGTTCGTGTAAATATCATCCCAACTTCGTCCCAGCAAACACAAAAAGTAACAATTATATAAATGTTAATTCTAATTTCCCGCTAAATAATATAACTGTTACTTAATGCATGTATTAACGTAACAGTCATATTATTGAGTAGAAAATTACACTACTAACATTTATATATATATAACTGTTGCTTTGTGTTTGCTGGGATTGTTTTATACGATAAGAGAGACGAGTTGGCGTTTGCAAAATGTAAGTCGCTCGCGGCGAATGGTAGTCTTATGTGGTCGATTAACGTCGGCGATGATTCTATATTGCTGTAAATAAATACTGCTGCATATCGAAAAGAAGGAGCGTGCATTTTGAATGGCCCCGGAACTGAGCGAGATTGTACAAAACTGTGTTGCGCTACAACTTTTTTTACTCGTCGCCATTCGTTGAGAGAGAGAGAGAGAGAGAGAGAGAGAGAGAGAGAGAGANAGAGAGAGAGAGAGAGAGACGATCGCAGAGTCGAATCTCCGTTTCCGCCTCTCTCGAGGTGAGACGAACGAGCCTGAAAAAACATTGCCGTCTAAAGTACGATTCGCTCCCGACGCCGCGTCGTCGGCGATCGACACTTTAGCCTGTAAATATAAATGTACGCGTAGCGCTGCGATTATTTATTCCCACGGCTAGTGTAGAGTCGATAAAAAGTTAAGCGGTTTAAGCTGCGGCCGTGCGCGTTCCTTCTCGCGTCGGACGTGCACACGGTGCGTGCGGAGGAAAGCTCGCAACACCTTCATCTCGAGGTACTTGAGGAATGATTCGAATTTAATTTTGCAAATTCTGAGACTTGGTTTCCGTACAGAGAATAGATCCTCTCGGGTTGGACCCGAGATGCGTTGCGCGAGGTGAAAATGTCGCGGTCTCTCATTCGCCGATTCTCTACGCGACGTACATGTTCGCACGCGCGAACAGTAACAGTTGCCGGGACGTAAGTAGCGCCGTTTCAGGTCTGCAATAGGTGTCTTAAGCCTTAAGAAATCGTCTGACCACAGTCGAATGTGAGGAGAATAATTAGCTGTGATTGGTCAATTTCTTAAGGCTTAAGATACCTATTGTAGACCGGGACCAACCGGGCTTCTCTTCTCCAGCTCAGAGGAAGTGCGCTTGGGAACATGCACGATGTGTGACTCTCGTTTAAAACTTAAGGCTTTCGTTTAATTAAGGTGTACATATAGCCGGTGAGATGCTTTCCTGAGCCGTCCGACGACATCGCCGGACGATCCTTGTCCGCACGTCGGTTTTGTATAGTATACGACGCAGTTAAGGATTTCTCGAAGGAAGCGGACACATTCTAGAAAAAGACGAAAGAACGAAGAAAAAGGAAAAAAAACACAAACAGCAATGTGGGCGGAGGAATATACCAATTTATTGTTACGATGAACATAAATGTTATCGTATAATTATTATAATGACTGCACAGGGAGCACAAAATTATTTATTGCTTCGAAGCAGCGCGAAGCGGCGACGATTTATTTCTAACAAATAAACGGCATCGTTGTTAAAGTCATGCGTTCCTTTTTCTCTGTGTTTATATTTGTTTATAACGCGCGACGCATTATATAAAAATGCATTTTGCCTCTGCTTCCCTCTCGCAGACTCACATTTGCAAGGCAATCCGAAACCGGCGACTCGGCGATACTCGCCGACAGACGTCACAATTTGCACGTTTACGTGACCATAAAATCGATACGACGATTCATCGTATTGTGACTGTGGCGTAACATACGTGTCGTGTAATATATTGATAATATGATTGTTTATATGATATGATATGAAGCTAATACATTATTCACGTATTCACATAGAACACACCGTGTTGAGAAATCAGTTTCAAGTTGTGCAAAAATTTGCAATCGTTATACACGCATATTCGTTCTCACCCGCGTCGCACAAAATTATTATTCGTTCGCACCCGCGTCGGAGATGGTTCACGCCGAAACGAATCGGCACACGAAATGACGCATTTTGCGTTTTTTCCTTCGCTCTCCTATTTCCGTTGTATCATACTTGCTCATAAGAAGAAGACGAAGAGATGCCTTAGAATAAATCAGTGGCGTGCGGTGCCCATGTATATCTGTTGAGAAGTACATTTTGCCGCATTCGTGGGCACCGCAGAATTGTTAATTAAGACTCTCAAGCGAATCGGTGATGACGACGTCGGGGAACCCTTCTAATCGCGAGTCCGCAGCGCGACTCCTGCTGACTTCGCTCGATGTCGTGATGCATCAACCGGATAGCGCAAGCTTTCCTAAAAGATGTCCTAACCCTTTGAGTCTCGGTGTATACGTATATTTAAGGATGTAGCATGTAATGTTTTTGCCAATAAAAATGTTTCGCTTGATTTACCTATCACAACATTTAATGGAGCGCTTCTGAAGTTGTCTAGTGGATACTAGTTCAATTTATTTCGAAAAGAAAAATTCAACCGAATGTTTAGAGAATTTTTTCTCACTCTTCAAGATAAAACTTTTTAATTTTTCCTTTGGAAATCACGTTTGAAATCAAACGTTTGAAAAAAACCATTTACATCTATCTAATATTCCTTTACCAAATACGGATAATTTTCGGAATAAAAAGCCAGGATTCAAAGGATTAGGGTTATGCTTCCTTATGTAGACGTCTTTTAGACATCTCGTCTAGAGTGTCTTAAAAGTTTGTGCTGTCCGTAGACCGCTTTGTTTCTCGTTTCTCATCGTCGGTGTGCGACGAACGGAAACATCTGGATTCCGCTTCGCGACCACGCAATTGGCTCGCTGTTCGAGCGATTTATCCGTTAAGAATAATTTTACGTTCATTCCGTCGTGAGAATTGTGCGTGTAATTTCGCGATTCTCGTGAAAATACGTTGCCCAGAGATCGGAAACTCTCTCTCTTTCTCTTTGCTTCGTTATTGTATTTTGCAATTTCACACGCGCGATGTGCATATCTTGCACCTGAATTAGACGATGTGTGATTTTTTGCGTTCACCTTTATATCGCAATGTCGCTTCGGAAAGAAGCGGAAAACTTCAACGAGGCGCGCACATTCATTTCGGCAAAGAGAAAGAGAGTGAGGATACGCGAGTTCCAACTCTGAGACGCGCTGATTTAAAAAGCACCGGGTTCTTGCAATCTGGTTCTTCGAGGTAACGCGATATTTGTAAGACGTACGCGCACTTGTATAATCTTGTAACTGTAATAAACTAATTACTTCAACGATCGCTGCATTTGTTCATTCCAATTTTCTCCACGTACTCGAAGAATGCACGGAGTTTGTTCAATTCGTGTAACTTGAAAACTTGACAATAAAATTTACTAAACTGCCGTTTAGTCGCACTGTTCGAAGGCGAGAAAATTTCTCGACCCGTCGTCGAGGCGTTTATTTGCAAATAAGAAGACTGTCCGACTTATCGTTGAGTTGTACTACTTCCTCGATTTGTCGGTGGGAATGGTGGCGGCTCGTAGCGGAGACTTTGAAACTAATAATTTTTTCGACCGAAACAGACTTGAATATCACTCCGGATACGACTAATGACATCATAAGCTCCACTATCTCTGTAGACTACGAAGCTAATTAATTAAGCTTACAATAAGCTTAATTAACGTCATCAATCGCTTACAGAAAGATCAAAAAGAGCTATAAATCTGGATCCACAATGGGTGTAGTAAAGTCTTGAAGAACTTTTTTCATTTCTTTCTCCGAAAAATTGAAAAGAGCAGTTTTTCAAAACTACAAATGTAAACGTAATTTCTGACAAGAGGCATTTCCCGCGCTGCCGAAAGTCACAATAACATTAAAGAAAACATCCAAAAGCACCGGTTCGAAAATTCAGTCAAGAATCAAACCACAGTTAGCGAAGACTCGAACCCACTTTTGCCTAACGAGTTCGCCAGTACGCCACTAGATGGCGTTGGGAGACCGATCTTTCAATCGAGCTCCCATTTTACTATTGAATTTAACTAGATAGATTCGCTCCTGAATCACATATTATTTTACTTTTGTCCGCATAATAAAAAAAACTTGACGATTTATTTATTAGCCATAGAACTCTAATCAGTCCTAACGTCTCCGTTCGCACCCAGAGCGATCCAAGCCCGCTTCGGCCGAAAAAATTATTAGTTCCGAAGCCTCCGCTACGAGTCGCCACCGTTCCCACCGATAAAACGAGGAAGTAGTACAACTCAACAACATGTCGGGCAGTCTTCGGTCGGAAGGTTTTTTCGCCTCCGAACAGTGCGGATCGGACGTTAGAACGGCTTAGTTAATGCCCGAATTCTGCACCGACGTACCGGAAATCACGCGTGGTATTCCGAGCGACGCGAGCAGCACAGGGGAGCTTCCGGCTGGCTTTCTTCTTCACTTGGTTCTGCGTATCTCGGACGATTGCCACCGATATCCCGAGTTACTATTTGTTATATTTGAACATAGACGGAAGGAAGCGAATCGATTGCACGTGGAGACAATGGCGGCTGCAATGAGAGGTCTGATGAGACTCAACGTTAATCTGGCCAGCAATACCTTGCTGAGAAATAATCTATTGAATTGTACGTAATATCGATCTAACCTTAAGTTACACTTGTCCTACACCAGCGTGCCGCATTGAGGAAAATTAGATACCGCTTGTACCACACATTACTCGACATATTCTCAGAAGAAATTATAAATAATAATTTTTTTTGATGGATACGAGTGACAATGTGTGACTTCGTTCGAGTAATTCGTACAAGTAGACACGCACGCGACTTTCGAAATCGAAGGGCGAATACGAACCTACTGTGTGTGTGTTCGCCGGGTTTACTCGTGTACTCAAAACGTGTTACATAAAATTCCATCAATTGTATCACGTCTGATGTTTAATGAGAATTCAAGCGGTCAGTTTCTTACAGAGAGCTTGTATTTTATGGAAAATTTGCAATTCAGAGATAAGTGGTCTTTTTTTTTTAGTTAAACTGACTGTTGAAGAAATTTACATATTTTGAAACGTACGTATAATATTCTCATGTTCACTGTTTGTAAATTTCTTGAACTGTGCAACCGGTTCAGCTAAAGAGAACAGACTGAACGAATGAAGAATATAAATAATTATGATCTATGAAAAAAACTAACTTATTCACACGTATGAAATTGATTTTTTTTAGATTTAGTTCCAAAACTTTCATGCTCCCCGCTGAATTCTGATGCAATTGACGAGATTATGTGATTTTTTTTATTGTAGCCTGCAGATTCTTATACACAGAGCAGAGTCTTGGTATGCAGGGCTATGAGAATTCAAGATTAAATTTCCGCAATCAATTTTTAAACGTGGAGAATACATTCCGTACGAAGATGCAGGAAGTATGCGACACAGAATCCAGCATGATCTTCACAGAGGACTTGAAGTCCATGTTGCATCTGGCTCAGAAGAAGCCGGAGGATATCGAGCTGCTCGTCAAGATGCTAACGAAATTCAACGTGCAGAACAAGGATTTGAGATTCGGCACCTTTATCTTCGGCCCTGTTGTGATGCGCACTTTCTATTACTTGGACGAACCGGATCTTGCGCTCACCGCCTTCAAAGATCCCCAGTTCGGAAACTTCTTTGAGCAATTGATCAGTTATCAGATCCTCCTGTGCTTGTTGTACAAACACGAAAAATACATAGAAATGAGAGAGGTTTATGACTTGATTAAGAACAAATACTTAGACGGTGCTTTGTATCCTAGGAATGCACTGATATTGGTCATGGCTGCCTGTTACAAAGAGGTAAACATTTCGCAACGACTGAAATTAAAGTATTGTCGAAGTTTATTTACGCATAATCACGCTCGATGTTTTCAGGACACGCCAGAGACACTGGAGTATGCCCTGAATATTTGGAGGGACTTGAATAAAAGAGGAGAATTCATCATGCGCAGAGCCGCGACATTCTTGACGGCTCTAGCGATTAATCAAAATATGCCTCATATAGCGGTCGAAATTGTCACGGCGGTGAGAGAATCGCGATACATCGACATCAGATGTCTGAAGGTTACTGCATACACAGAGCTGAAGAGGTTCACCGAAATAGTGCCCATCTTCAGATCTTCGTTAGAGTACGATAGGCCGAATAGCCCAAAAGAATGTTACTTCAGCGATGTGGTGTGTAATTTAGCTGGAAAAATGGTTTTAGATATTTAGCAACTTAACATATATGTATATAAATATCAATCATGTTTCGTTTTTCCTAATCGCATTATTAGATAGAGAAGCTGGAAAGTGCCATGGCACAGGAGAACATCGTGGAAGACTTCGAATTGTACAAATTAATCACTTTGTTGAAGAACAATAACCGTATTTTGCCTGAGGTATGTTCTGCTCAAATAATTATTTATTACCGTATATTGATTGTACTCTTAATACGTTCTGTGTCGTGTTGATTCTACATGAATTCTCATATACTGAAGTCTATATTCTGAGCTCATTTTTATCGATAAAAGCGCCTTAAATGTGGTTTCTCAGCCAATCAGGTGATAGATTCCTGAGCTTTAGAGGCACTTTTCTGGGTAAAAGTGAGTTCGAAATATGGACCTAAAAAGAGCCAGGAAGAAGGGAAATTATATGTAATGATATGCTTCCACCGCAGACTTTGGAGCGACACCTCTGTGCGGAGATAAGACAAGATGCGCAGAAACGCAAACAGAGAAATCAGGAGATGCAAGGCAACTTTTTTCCCCAGCGACGACAGTTGTCGGTTACGCGCAGCAATAGACCGGTGCTGCGGGAACTTTTGTAGGATGTGTGTGCCGCACACGGAAGAACTTGTAGATCGTGTTTCATATATCCCATGATAAATAGTTCGTCACGCATATGTAAGTTGGGTCAAGCTCCAAAGTGAAACTTGATGGATAAATAAATAAATATGTAAGTTTATCGACTCACGATCAACGAAGTCTCTCATTATTGTTACCCCTAACACCTTCCTCGTGTGTGTTTTTCGACAAGACTTTCTCTCGTTAGATTTGATAAAATATGTGATTTATTATCAATCAAACTTAGAATGTAGAAGAACATCGGGAGATAATAAAATCATGATAAGTCAACTCGAGTCACGGGTTGTAATTCCGCTTGAATTCAGGAATCGCTGCTCATCTCCTTCGCTTTTGCGAGCCATCGCGACATATGTTCGGAAGTTTGGAACTGCGCCTCCGTTATGGATATTAACGACGACAACCATCGGTTGTCAATTTCACAGTCCTCATCTACACGCCTGTAAAGAGAAGAAGGGTCGTGTGAGGGGAACGAAATACAGGATAGTAAGGGGATAGCAGTGCCTGTCATTCGTAATGTTATCGAACGACTACTACCGCCTCACCTGTGTAGAAGAACGGCGATTAAACTCGCCCAGCTCTCGACATTGGCGGGATACGTGAATACGTTCTTCTGAGCCTGTCTGAGAGCTTCCTTCGTGCCGAGGTGGCTGTACGCCGATGCACAAGCGACGTACACAATGTCGGTCGTGGAGGTGTTTCTGCTCAGACTCAGGGCCTTCCCCGCGCACTTGCGGAACTTACTCAGGTTCGTATCCAGCAGCAGAATCCGAACGAGACGTACCCAGTATCGAACGTCATCTATGATCGGTTTTGAAGTGTGAGAATTCTGCGAGAGATTAGGAACGAACGGATTCCACTTACTGGGATATTTGTGAATGCCTTTGGCCAACACTCGTATAGCTTCGGTGATGTTGCGCTGAGAGACGTGGTAATACGCGGCCAACGTGACGGCGTGGTGACCGTACTCGGAATGATCCTCGTACAACTTCAGCTCCTTCAGCACCAGGCTGGTCAGGTCGAAGTCGTCGTGTAGAATCCCCAAGGCCGCCAGCGCCAGATAAGCGGTCATCACGGGCTGCGACGTTTGCAGACACTGGAATAGCAGTGTCTTCACCGCGTCTGGTTTGTTACAGATGTACGCTATCGCGCCCATCGCGCACAGGACGTAAGCTGTGTCCATGTCGGTGTCCGCCAACCAGTGCAGAGCCGTTTCGTAACTCTCGTAGGACTTCTCGTACTGCTCGGCTACACACGCACATTTCTCTCTTTATAAGTTGATTATTTGAAATAATTACGTCCATTATCAGAAATCTAGATCAGCGGTAATGATAAAGAAAAAGAAGCCGAGAGAGCGACCTAGACTCGCAATCCTTTACCTTTGAACAAGGACAACGCCAACTGGCACTGGGAATTGAAACTGTCGCGTTTCACCTGTCCGCACAAGCGCACCGCCTCGTCGTGCTGTCCCAGCTGGATCAGGACGCGCGCCAGGTTAACGTTTATCATATCCAGCTTCTCGTCGAGAGCTTCGACGAGCTTCAGAGCGGCGGCGAATCGATCGGCCGCCGATTTGTGCAACTTTTGCCGTTCCAGCAGCAGGCCGTGGGTGTTCAGGGCGTAAACGTCGTCGGGCTCGCGTTCTGACACACGCGAGATTGCACACGTGTGAAATTAAGCGCGAAGGACACGATAACGAAGAACCGATCGCTCACCTAAGTACCAGGTGAGAACGTCCGTCGCCGCGGATATCGCGTGCATATTCTCGATGAAATAGACGGAGGACGGCTCTTTGTTCAGCGTGGGATCCAGGAGGACGTGAAGCACCCAGTGAACATAGCCGAGGACCGCCTCGTCGTGGTAGCCAAGCTTCGTCGAGTGTTGGAACAGCTCCATCGCTTCCTTCTTCGCGAACCTCTGCGCGATCAATCCCTGACCGATCCAGCTGTTCATGTAACACGGATCCGCGCGTTGCGCTCGGGAGTACGCTTCGTTCGCTCTGTACATGTCTCCTTTACGCCGTGGAATCGAAGATACGCATATATTAGTTTGATCGTCTGACACGAGGAGAATTTTACAGCTCGTTCTGTAAATACCATTCTGTAACCGAGGAACACGTCGGGCACTCCTAATTTCTTATTCTTCCGTTTCAGGCGTGCCATTTTATGATTTACGAAGTTTATATACGAAACTTGACTATGTTTCTTCTTAATTTACCATTTACTGCGTTTTACAAATTTACCTTGAGATATGCCGTTTCTTAGCAAAGATAAGTGAAATGAGCCGATTTTGGCCCTTTTTACTATATTATACTGTACTTGCCTTAAAATGTTTCGAAGATCAGAATCAGACTCAGTTCGAAAACTACATATCGTTTTTATCACACTCCGGGGGCCAGAATCAACCCGTTTTACCTATCGTCCTTCATTACTATTTAAAAATTTACTGCTCCTTTGCACAAAATCGACCTGTTCCTTGATTTGATAAGCTTTACTAAACAGTCTATTCCCCACGCATTATCAGAAAACGTGATAAAAGAATTTACAAGAAAATAAGCTCTTCGTGTGATATCCTCTTGTAAGTTCTCGTTTAAGTGCATGTGTGATTTTAAACTGAACAGAACAAAAGAGTGACAACCAGCGATGCCAATGATTGGTTCACACCGGCTCGGTACCATCATTGGCATCACTGGTGACGGTTATCTCGTGGAAGTACCTAGATGCAAGTACAACGTTCCCAAATTGCTCCAAGCTATCGCGTTGTTCGGCTCTCTGTCGGTCGCCATGACGAAGCAGTGTTGAGCTAAAGCGTAGTTTCTCACGTTCAGCGACATGCATATGACGCCTAGAATGTTCCAATGCAGCCACGACTGAGGACAGAGCTTAACCGCCTGCTTCGCGGCAGCGAAACACCTGGCCGCCACGTCGCTTTTGTTGATCGTCGAGTTGCGTCGTAGTTGCATCGAGTAACAGCACGCCAAATCGTGCCACAGCAGAGCGGAATTTTGTGCGAGCGACAGCGCCCGGCAGAAGCATCTGGAAGCAAAACGAGGACGATGTAGCACAGAGCGAAATGATTCCGTGAGTTGAAGAAATCAAATATCATCCTCCGACGAAACGTTATTAAATCTCTTTTAAAATCCGACAAATATATGAATATTACAAAAATTCATTTAAGAATGAAGAATAAATCATATCTGTTGAATCATATCAGGGATCGCAATCAAGTATTTCAAGATGAAACACGTTTAAAGATAGGCAAGATCTATAGACAAAGCTTTTATTTTTCAATCAATGATACAATAAGTTAATCATACAAACAACACATTAAGAAAATACTGTCTATACATTACACAGCTCAACTGATAAGAATAAGAGTCTTGTAAATACTAGATTTCTTATGACAAGTCTATTTATCCGTTTATCTATCTAAAAATAAAGGAAAGAATTGAGAAAGGATTACTTAAAAGCAGGGTTGGTTAATAACTAGTTACTTCTTCTAGTTAGTCAGTCGAAAGTTAAGTTAAAAAAATTCACCAATATTAAAATCATGCGGACTACCGGATAATATAGAATAAAAAAAAATCAAGATGGACTCGGAAGCAACTGGCTTTAAGAATAATGCTCACCTAATGGACAACTTGAGCGTTTCCTCTCCCTTGATTTTGATATGCTTCTCGGCACTGTCGGATCTGATTAAGATGGGCTTCACCCTCAAGTAGCAATGCTTCCCCGGCATAGCGGCAATCCTGTAACACACGTCACCGAGCAATTTCCAGTTGCAGGACAAATCGCTGCGTATCATAACAGCACTCGTCAGACTGTCCACCGCTTGTTGCAGATTTTCTCGCGCTCGGCTAAGAAATTGCTTCGCCGTGTTCTCCCTTGCCAGACCTAAACACGCCTGACCTAAACCTTTTAACGCCAGCACGTATTGCTCGTCGTTCTGCAGTATATTTTCGAAATCCGCTTTAGCTTCCTCGTGTTGGCCGATTAACTGAAAGAGGAATGGTTGCTATCAATCAATGTTTACGAGACGTGTAATTAACAATTACTTGAGCCATGGATAATAAAATTAATATTTTATTAAACAATTATATGAATATATAATAATTAAGCAAATATTTATTAAAAAAAAAAAACACATAAAGTCTCTATTAAAAGATTTATATAAAATATTTATTATATACAAATTAGTAATATATAATAAGTAAATATTTCTATTCTTTATTTTTACACATTATATAAGATATATTTTCAAGTCGAGGCTCAAATGACTAAAGATCTTCTTTCAAAGACCGTTTTAAATGTGTGTCCTCAAATTGAAGATCACAAATTTCTCAGTCTTGTGGAAGCGAAATTTGCAGTTTTTTTTCAAGAAACGAATTCAGGACGCAAACTTGTCTATTTCCGCGAAGTGTACGTACCAGCTTGATGTTAGCAAGTTGTATCATGGGATACAGAGAGCCCGGGCTGAGTTGTAACGCGCGCTGGTACGACTTCAGCGCGGACATGTGGGCGCCCCGCACCAGATACGCGTCCGCCAGAGATTCCCAGCTGTGACTGCGTAAAACGTAGCAAGAAACTAATGAGACATGTCGTCGCGCCGGTTCGCAACGCGAGCGTGAGACAACGGCGAGATAACTATGGTATACTTGTCGTTGGGATCGGCTCTGATGACATGCTGCAACGCTTTTATGGCTTCCCCCGCATCACCGTCGTCCAGGTGTTGCAGGCCCAACTGAAGCCAGGCCCACTTCGGGCCGTTCCCCTGCATGGTCACTCTCTGCAGCAGCTGTATGTTAGCGTCCTGACGCGAGAGACCACCGTTAGTCGGAAACTCGAGGAGATCGGGATAATTCGACGCCACCGACGAAAGTAATTTTCAGCAGGGGGAAATTGCAAAATATCATTACGAGAGATTAAAAAGAGATATTTGGAAAGTGTGAACGATTTCTGCCTTCAGGCAAAAACTGAACGAAAAGTGTCATACAATTGTATTGCCGTTTTCATTGGTGCCGGTCGAATGAAAATTCGCGCAAGGCGCGAAGCGCTTTTTGCGTTGCACGAGAGCTCACAGTGTTCTTGAGCAGCCGATAAGCGGTGCTCAGCCCGATCCCGGCCTCCTCGGAGCTCGGGTTGATCTGCAATGCCGTCTGGTAACACCTCCTCGAGCGTTCCACGTCGTTGGCGCATTCGCGATAATAACGTCCCAGATGGATCATGCACCGCCAGTTATGGCGGTCCGCCTTGACGCCGTTCAAGAAAGCCACCAGGCTGTGATTATAATCACCCATGTCCCAATATATTTGACCAAACAATAGCCAGGCATCGGAACTTTCCAGAGCCTGTTCCAAGACGTTGGTGGCTTCTTCGAGGTGCCCGAGTTTTTTCAGAAGCGTCGCCTTGACGATGAGAACCTGGAGCTTGATCTCGTCCTGGGACTCCAAATCGTTCAACGCGTCCATAACGCTGGGCTCGTCCAATGTCACGTCTATCCGGGCGTTTATCAGTCGCAGTTGCGCCGAGAAGTTGTTCTTCAACAACTACAAAGTGCAAACTTGTCGATCAGTACAGATCGGTATATCTGATGTTGGGTGTTGCTACAACATACCCACCTCGTTGCACATCTGTCGCGTCTCCAACAACTTCCGTCTGTCACAGCTTCTACTCATCGCCTCGAGTAACGTCAATTTAATTTTGTGACGCAGCTTGTCCTTCAGGGGAGGCCTCAGCAAACGTAGCGTTTGCCTGGAGGCTTCCTCGACCTCCTGCCAGCAATAGAGCTTGCGGTACACCTTGTTCAACAAGAACCAAGCGTCGAACGACTGAGCATTCAGCAAGATCGCCTGATTCAGGCACTCGCGACAGTTAATCAGGCTGTCCGTGCGCATCAGATACGTCGCTTTTGCGATCAGGGCTATCGTCGAGCTCATGTTCAATTTTAAGAGGGACTCGCAGAAATAAGTTATGTCTATTTCAAGCTCGCGCTCATTCAGCACAGTCTCTTCGTAATACACACGGCATATCCATTCTGTTGGGCAGACAGATTATGTTACATTGTAGCAAATCAATATGCGGAAGATTTCAGTGGGAAAATTGACAAACAACTTACCCAGAGGGAGACTGTCCTGTGGAAACTGGGTATGCATATCCTTGGCTTCTGCCAATAAAACTGTAAACTTGTATCCGTCGTATAACATCTTGAGATACTTCTTATAATAGTCGTATCTGTTCACCAGATCTGTATCTCTTATTACAGACGACAGTACACTCTCGTAAAGCCCCTGATATTTGCATAGAGTATTGGGATACTCTGTTAAGATATGTGCCAGAGTCTTGTTGACCAAACTTGTCTTGTCATCGATAGGTACCTGTCGTATTCTACTCAATGTGTCGAGCACCTCGGACAATACTTCATCATCTTTGTACTTCAGAACCATTTCGGTGACTTTGTTTAAAAAATGCATGAACTTAGGAGAATCGCTGAAAATGCATGGAAATCCAATTTTCTTGTTATCTCTTACAATTCAGGATACTTTGGAAAAATATATAGAAGATATCTCACCTGTCCAATTGCACAAGCTTGCAGTAAGCTTGAGCCAACATTTTCCAATTGTCATCATCCACTGGTGCTTTCTCATAGTGTGCTACTAAACCTTGCCAAGCCACTGGATTGGTTGGCTGGAGCTTTACAGCTTTCTGTAGAACCATCATTACCTGCGGCTTGAATTCTTCCATCTCCTGCATGGCAGCAGCTAACAGAACCAATGCTGGATAATTGGTTTTAGCACTCTTCACAATCTTCCTGCATTTTTTTATTGTTTCCATGTATTCGTGTTGCTTGAAGGACTCACGAGCCTCCTTCAGTAATGCCTTCACCTCAGTGGACATTTTGCTTCCTATAATAAATAAAATCAAACTTTAAAATACAACACACATATAACAATAATTATAAAAGAAAACTATAAGTGCACATATATGTGTATATATATATATATATATATGTTTATATACATACATACAATGTTAAATTATGTTTTATAGTATAAATTATATAATAAATGAAAATAATAATTGCAAGAGAAAGAAGATGCTTGCGTTGATAATGACAGTACTTTAGTAAGTCTGAAGAAGCAATTTAACAAAGTTTCGCGACAATAACACTTGGCAGATATAAACAGTCGTAAAACAAACGACACAACGACACGTATCAAAATCAGTAGCTGACTAGGCCTACTACGTGGTACACCTAGCAGCACAAATACCTCAATAGTTATTTGCCAGAATTTCCTACAATTTTCAATCTTACGTCTACACAAGGACGCGGTGTGCAAGGTTGAAAATCATACGAGTAACCTTCGTTACAATTGTCAAACTTTTTGTGCAACCTTATGTACACTTACTTATGCACTGACGTATTTTCCTGATAAAGTTTGGAACACAATTAATGTCCAATGGCAGAATGTTTCTCCGAAGATGAGCTCTCCCATTGGACGGCAGCCGCTTTCCGAACCACATCAGGAAAAAAACGAGTACAAGCCGTTGTGACATTTGTCACGTGTCGTGTGTAAAATACATATTTTTCTTTACATATACTTCTATTCTATTTCCTTATATTTATATATGTTACAACGTTCAGGCGTTCAGTTGGCTTCGATTGGAGCATATTTCCGAGACCGAGAGATCCGCGGGATCCGTAGGGCCGAACCAATGTGATCGTCCGAAAGGACGTGTGGAGGCGGCTTAGCGCGCACGCTCTGCCATATGTGCGTATATACCTGCCGTGCGAACGAGTGCGAAGGAGTCGGGGAGAGGTGCAGACCGCAAGAGCCACCGTAGAAGCCTGCCAGGAGGCCGCCCGATGGAACCGCCGTTCGCCGTGTTTACGTCCGTTACCTAATTCCCCCTCGTGGCTGTCAGCAGTTCCGCGCCCGCTTTCGCCCTGCCACACGCTACCTCTAACCTATCGCCGACGACACGCGAGAGAGATGAATGCTATGCTCCTTTGATAGGGACTACCGTCGATTCGCACACGCTTGACACGCGGGACAGTCCGTCGGGCCCATCAGCGCATCGTCGGGGACATCGTCGTCGGGGCTGACCGATCGAAGGCTGACGAGCGGGAACGCGGCGTTCGTCCTAAGTATAGAGATATCCACCTAGTTTTTACGCTTAGTTTCGCCCGAGCCCCCACGTACACGCCGTGGCCCGTCGTCGTCGATTCTCGCGGACACTTCGTGGGGTGTGGCTGCCGGTTTGTTTTTTCTTTGCGATATATTTTCGGGCTAGGTCGGGCACGCGGCGCGAGTCAAGGTTAGGGGCGCGCGACGAGAACGACGGTGAATCGTGCCGACGGATTTTTAACCTATCACGCGTACGATTCGTGTCTTCTTCGCTCCTCGTGGCCGCCTCTCTCGTGATGCAACCAGGCAGCGTCACTTCCGCCCGTGGTGCCCGAATTACGATGTGTTGTGTGTAGAAATTGTGCGACGTGGATTATAATTGGGGGCCCCTGGTTATTAAGATAAGCCACCACGTGCTCGTTCAGAGCATTAACGGGTATTGATGTTTTCTGTTGTTGCCCAGGTAGACATACATACTACATTAGTGCGTATAGTAATGTCTGTCCCTTCTTCGTCCTCCAACAATATATCTGACAATAACAAACTAGGCGGTACTAGTCCTAGTCCTATCGAGGGTATCGAGGGAGTGCCAGGACCGAGTTCCTTGGGTCCTATGCATGCTGTGTTGCCGCAAGACGAAGAATCTGAGGATTATGGAGACGAAGGGGACGAGGATGATGAAGACAGCAGTGAAGCGGAAAGTGGGGTAAGCCGGAGAATCCAGCCTTGCTTTAACGCGCGCAAGTGTACAATTGTATTTCCTAACAACAAAAGGAACAGATGGCAGAGCAGTTGCAAATCTGTGCGAGTAATTGAGTTTATCAACTGAACAAACTGAACGGAATTTAAGGAATGTTTGCTCACACCTTTGTAAGAATTCCTACCGCGATATTGTTTCCTCCATACTTGGAGTACTGTTTGTACCTGTTTTGTCGTTCGCCGTTTTACAAGACATCCACGTATATAGATAGATGTTGTTACAGTAATACATTTACGTGTATATAATTGATGCTTTGTGTCATATTCGTAGATCAGCGACATTGGGTTGTTTTGTGACGCCGAGTGTACAGCAGAAGTCGAGGGCAACAATAGTCAATCTCCCGTGTTGCAGTCCCAATCCTCGATGTTCTCCGAGGAAGTTCAGAGTTCAGTACTGCATACCTGCGTGCCATTGGACGTTGTTCAGCATCAAAGAAAGCGGAAGAGCGAGACAGAGAGCTGTCTACCATGTAAGAAACTCATTCCAGAGGAAAAGTCTCATTCAATGTAAGCGTTTCTTCTTCTTCGTGACTGATAAGAATCACGTGCGCCGATTCTCACACCTCCTTACCTTCAGGACCACGAGAAAGCTAGATGATAAGGGTAAACATGTGAGGTGCGTCATACCTACGAAGGATAATCCTCCTCCGGAGATGAACAGTTGGCTTTTGCAATTTCAGGTATTTGCACAAGAACTTGCCGTGAGTGTTATGTTGAAATAACAGGTCTGTCCTTTTTCGCTGAACTGTCCGCAACTAGCCTGCACTAGTTCTCTTCTTTCATCCACCAAGTCTTTATATATGTCTCTTTTCGAGTTCTACAAGCGTGGTTCTACTAGATCAACGAGAAAGAACTGATAATGTACAGAACGGATAGAATACGTAGTATTTTCACACACGACGGCCATGGGGAAAAGCGAGTGGAAACGATTCTTGTTGCAGAGGTGGTCAAACGCGGAAAGAATGTTAGCGATAGACGAATTGATAGAGCGATGCGAACCCACGCAGGTGCGTCACATGATGCAGGTGATAGAGCCGCAGTTCCAGCGAGACTTCATATCGCTACTGCCGAAAGAGTTAGCGTTGTCGGTGCTGGCCTTTCTCGAGCCGAAGGATCTCCTGAAAGCGGCGCAGACCTGTCGGAACTGGCGCTTCCTCGCGGACGACAATTTGCTGTGGAAGGAGAAGTGCAAAGCTGCCGGTATAGAGGACCTGAGGGACCTGCCGCTGCCTAAACGCAAGAACTGCCGGAACAGCAGCCACAACTCGTCGCCGTGGAAGCAGGCCTACATGCGGCAGCACAATATCAAGATGAACTGGAGGACGAAGCCGATCCGTACGCCGAAGGTGCTGAAGGGCCACGACGATCACGTCATCACGTGCCTGCAATTTTCGGGGAATCGGATTGTCAGTGGCTCGGATGACAACACCTTGAAGGTGTGGTCTGCCGTCACGGGCAAGGTAATTATAAATGCGCATCAGATATGAAGGTTTTGTTTCCTGCACCGGAACTGACTTACACTTATTGATAAAAGTGCGTCTAAAAGTGACTGAGGAGAGCCACCTTTAGAAGCATTTTTACCGATAGTTCACAGTATGGAGCAAAAAGTCTTGGGCGATTGAGAGAGAAACAGAAGTGGTATATTTCCGTTTTCAGTGTTTACGGACTTTGGTAGGGCATACCGGTGGCGTGTGGTCTTCGCAGATGTCCGGCGCGATCGTTATCAGTGGTAGTACGGACCGTACGTTGAAAGTGTGGAACGCGGACACCGGTCAGTGTATTCACACTCTTTATGGTCACACGTCGACGGTGCGGTGTATGCATCTACACGGTAACAAGGTCGTCAGTGGTAGCAGGGACGCGACGCTCAGAGTGTGGCAGGTGGACACTGGGGTGTGCTTGCATGTGCTCGTGGGACATCTAGCGGCGGTCAGATGTGTGCAATATGACGGGAAGTTGGTGGTCAGTGGTGCCTACGACTATATGGTTAAGGTTTGGAATCCGGAACGCGAGGAGTGCCTTCATACTTTACAAGGACACACCAACCGTGTTTATTCCCTCCAGGTAAAACACACGCCGTTCCGTCCTATTTTATCCTGCCTTGATGGCACAACGCGCCGCGTACCATCATTGGCATCATTGACTCCTCGAGCCCCGGCGCATATTTCAGGATTTTACGATAAAAATTCTTCTCTATCCCCATTCGCGTCGTTTAATGGAGAATTTTTTCGAGCTATCCAGGCGACAATTAACTTATCGCGAAAAAGATTCATCTTCATTCTTTCATCGATTCTTTTCTAATTGTTCGCGATAAAATTTTCGAATTGTTCTGCTGAAACAACTTTTCAAATCTATCGGCGCGTTTTATTTCATTTCAGTGTACGCTTATCTGACATTTCCTTCGTTAAAATAACGTTAAATTTCGCGAAATAAAAAGCGGGACTCAGGGAACGAGATATTTTCGCCTCTTGCTTTTCGATACTGACTTCTTTCGTGACCCCTTCCCTTTTCAGTTCGACGGTGTGCACGTTGTTAGCGGATCGTTGGACACGAGTATAAGGGTGTGGGAGGTGGAGACCGGTGCTTGTAGACACACCCTGATGGGCCATCAGTCTCTCACGTCGGGGATGGAGCTGCGCAATAATATCTTAGTGTCGGGCAACGCCGATTCCACCGTTAAAGTATGGGACATTGTTAGTGGTCACTGCCTTCAAACACTTTCCGGTCCAAACAAGCATCAGTCGGCGGTCACTTGCCTACAGTTCAATAGCCATTTTGTGATTACGTCCTCCGACGACGGCACGGTAAAACTCTGGGATGTTAAGACTGGTTTGTATCACTCACGCCTCCGGGAATAATCGAATCGCCGATTCGAGCCCACACGTTCGATCAACAACGATCAAAACGTCGTTGTTTTTGTTGCAGGTGATTTCATTAGGAACCTAGTTGCCCTGGAAAGCGGTGGCAGCGGCGGCGTCGTGTGGAGAATCCGAGCGAGTGATACGAAACTAGTGTGCGCAGTAGGTAGTCGTAACGGTACCGAGGAGACGAAACTGCTTGTTCTCGACTTCGACGTTGAGGTAAAATAGTGCGCCCGTTTCGTGCCGCGCGACGGATCAATCGCCCACTTTGTACGACTTCTGTACATACTTGAATTAAGTAGTCCTAAAGCTAATCTACTGTACAATGATACATGTATTACATGGTGTGATTGTGATAAGACTGTACGCGTCGTAAAAATCGGGTGGTTTTGCGTGAGCAGCGAAAGACGGAATGGAATGAACGAGAGATATATAGAGAGAAAGAGTGGGAGGGAAGGTGGGGGGAAATTGCTGAGCGTGACAGAAGAGAGTTTAATGTATGATCTCCGGATGGATTTTGAACAAGTGCTCGTTGGAAAAGAGTTAATTTCTATATATCCATTGTCGGAGAGAATGCGGGCGAGCGGTTGTCGTGGTGTACAAAAAGAAAGGAAGGAAGGAAGAAAAAAGAAACGTGAGATTTATAAGACTCATAAAAAAAAAGAAGAAGAAACTTACGGGAGCTTATCAGTGTACTTTTGAATTTTCGCTGTTATAACGATTCAGTGGAATATCACCGACGGTGTAAGGGTAATGAGAGCCAAGACAGAAGGAAAAGAACGGAAATTCATCACAATCTGCCGTGATGGAGCATAACGGTTTTATTATGCGGGCATTTATACGGCAGCATTTGTCGATGGTGAAAGACAACAACAACGGGGCTGCATCGTGCGAAACTTCCGGACAAAATGACATTATTATTTTGTTGAAGAATCTCATATATGTCCCGAAGCAGACGAGATAATACAGAGTTGACAGCAATTTCGATACATCATTTGGATTGTACAAATTCCCCTTTTTTTCTCCTTTTTAACGAGCAACGGAATTTCCGAAAAAAAAGAAAAAAAACCCCTGTTACTACATCGAGCATAATGTTTATAATAATTTACTGGCTGATCTGTCAAACTGTCTTTGCAGCTTTAACCCAATCCCGATATAACTACACTTGTACAAGCATCGATCTGGTTAAAGACAAATATTTTTATAAACGTTCACAAGCTGGTATTTTCATATCGTTGGCGTTTGAATGTGAAAACACTTTCGCCAATTCGGCCGCAAAAACGATTCGGAACGAGAATTCGATTAGCAAAAACCCCCTTTTCTTTCCTGTAGCAAGAGATATTTTCGTGTTACAGTGCAATAATTTAAAAAGAAAAAAAGAAGAAAAGCAACACAGTCACACTCGTGTGCAATACAGACTTAATTGAACGATGAAAAAACAGTACAAGCCTTTTACCTTTCTCAACAATCGGCAATGTTCGACGTGTGAGGTTTAACATGCGCAGCATCGGTGCTCTTGATTCAATCGACAACAGTGGCGAGCGGATTTGAGATCTTGAGAGAGAGAGAGAGAGAGAGAGCGAAAGCGAGAATATTTGTATTAGCCAGATCTTTTCCATCTAGTGCGAATTGTGCGACGATAAAAAGACTTAGATTCATCATCGCGACATCAATTGTCACTGACGAATTTTATATGGATTCTGCTGAATCAAATATCAAGAATGGCATTACCTTGAACTCTACGCTATTTGTGCAAATGCATCAAATCTTTATTATTGGACCTAGGCTAGACTTAGGTGTCGTGTTTATTTGTATATTGCTCAATAGTTTATATTGTAAGAATGTGTTACCTGTTGTATCATTTTTTTTATATATAAGAAAAATAGAAAAAGATGTTGCTGCATATTTTAGATTTTGTTTTATTTTATTTTTTTTTTTAAATTTATTATTACAACTGTACACACACGTACATACATACACAGACACGCAGACACACACACATACGCGCGCACGCACACACGACGTCCTTGTGCTAAGAAACATATTTTGTACAAAATAAATATTCGATTTCGACCTCTTTCTACATAAACTGTGGATCTTGTCTCGTTGCGCTGTACAACCAAACGCGGAGGGGGGTCAAGAAGGGGAAGGTTAACGCACACCTCGAATTATCCGACTATCGTCGCGTTATCGATCACAACCATGAGCTCGTTCGTGCCTTCGCCCAGGTACGTAACGCATCTTCGAGAGAAGTCAGTCTTGCTTTCTTAAGGCATCACGCATCTTCGAGGAAAATGCCTGTACGCAGCTGCATATCGAGAGAGAGAGAGAGAGGTGTTTCCGGTGTCAGTGAAAACATCGTCATTTCTTCTCAGTCTGAATCGTTATGTCGTCCGTACTATGTTTCCACGAGGATGATGAACGTGCAGCTTTCGCAGTTCACCTGCAGCACGCTGTTCTTCTCCGAGAGATCTTCGATCTCGACGAAGTAACGGTCGCCGCATCTGCAGCGATAGAATAACGTGTCGCCGAAGACGCTCTCCTCGAGCTCATCGACTTTGAGACGCGCGTACACGAGTCCGCCCTCGTCCTCCAGTTTCTCCTGCCTGCGGACCGCGTCGTACCGCCTCCTGGATCGCGGATCCCCCAACATTCTCCAGGCTTCTTGGACCTCGTGGAATCTGTGGGCGTCCCTCTTCGAGGCGTCGTTCTTGTCCGGATGGAAGCGCAGCAGGCGCTCGTGGTAAGCCCGCTTGATCTCCTCGTGAGAAGCCTCCTTCTCGCAGCCGAGCACTTCGTAGTAATTCACTTGCATCTTCGAGCACAGATTGTGTCTGCTTTTTCTTTCTTTCTTTTCTTGGAGAGCGGAGGATTAAACGTACCTTCGGCTGTTTGTTCAGCCACTCGACGCGTCAGATGGTGTGTGTCGTGACACCTCTCGAGTGTGGCGCGGATATCTCGTGGTCGACCTAACCTAGCGCGGCTCGTGTTTCAAACTTCAGCTCGCGCCATATTGCGATCCGGACAGGACTGCCAATGTAGAGAATCGTTAGAAAATCGTCTAATTCTTAGTGGTCTCGGCTAGTGACTTTTGATGATCCACGGCGATGGAATCGTCGATCCTACAGCGCGATCTTTTAACTCTCCGAGTCTCGGCGTATATCCTTCGAAGGATGTATCTCCAAAAATGAAAGGATTCCGATCGATCTGTCTATTTACAGTAGCAGAAGCAGTTGCATTATTCGGTACAATAATCCTTATTACAGCGGTTTTAAGTGAAAATTGAATTTTCACCGGTATTTTCTAATGATTGCAGTGAGTTTCGGGTCGTTCCTCTCCCTGAAGTGAACTGAAATGTACGCGAAACGTCGGGAACAAATCCGGGAAAGACGCACTAACGGAAGCCAAATTAGGCATTTTATAAAATACCAATATTTTTCTAATTTTTTCATACTAATAATTTAATCCTCTTCTGCTGAGCCCACTTTTCAAATTGAACTTTTCAAACGCACAAATGTTGAATTTTGTGAGACTCAAAGAGTTAAAACAGTGGCCCGAAACTTAGACATAAGAGGCGAGAACATAGCGGTCTGATGACGACGGCAAATTAAACTTATGCAATTCAATTGATTTCAGAAGAGAGGTCGCTTTAGTCTCTGATGAGCTCGACAATTAAATCCGACGTTGAAAATATCAGATTCAATTGATGTGAAAAATATCAAAACTCTTACTCCGATCGATCTTTGCTAAGCGTCGACGCAATCGAGATCCAACTGCGAGTCATACGTTGCGTGTGAAACTAATAAAGATGCTTTATTAATTCACAACATCGACACACCGAACTTCGTTCGCCATTGTTGTAAAACAAAACGAGCGTGGAGCTTTCTCACGTCTTCGACGAGCCTCGATTGCGGATCGCGCGAACTGTGGGTGATAACGCTAAAGAGAGGAACAACGAGACAGCGTAATTTTTCGTAACTTTTTACATTCAATCGTCTAAGTCGATTTTATCAGTGATTGCGATAAACGTTAAAACCTGAAAACTGCCAACGCCTCTCCATATTCGCGCCGATGCCGAACAGTTCCTGCTTAAACACCTGCGGGAAGCGTTGCATCAGAACCTCCACTTCATTTGGTTTGATACCGGGTTCCATTTTCTGCAGATACGACCATAAATAATCCACGCTCGCACCGAACGGATGAATGTGCAGGAACGTCGCTATCAGTCCTGAAATCCGAGCAATGTGTTATTAACGAATCGCAATTAACATGATGTAAACAGCATTTGGTTTGAAGAGCGGCTTCCGCAAGAAAAAATTAAACAATTTTTAAATAACCGTAATGAATACAATAACTATAAGCGCCAATTTTTAACATAATGTAACTAATTCAATAGCAGGATGTTTATTGTTTGAAAAAATCAGGGGATTCTCTGAGGATTTTATTGGAAATCTGGGAATTTTAAATGATGTAAAATTGGAAAATTTTCCAGAAAATTTCAACATAAGTAAACCATTATTCATCAAATAGCTACCAAAGGAGAGGGAGAGAGAGAGAGAGAGAGAAAGCGATCAATGAAAATATATTTTTATTTTATTATTATCAATTAATTTTATTATACCGTATATCCTTGAGGATGTGCCAAGACTCAAAAGACTTAAAACGCGTTTTAGTCGTCCGTCGGAAATTCGCTTCGTCGTTAGAGAACTGATGACGAACTTACCGATAAGCTTCGCATCCTTTTGGGTGACTTGCACGAAGTTGGGGGCAAGAATGTGCTGCTTCGGCGTGCGTGACTCCTCGCTTATGTCGTCGTCTTTGTCGAGAGTGATGATCTCGCTCTCCCTGGGCTCCTCCTTCTTCGTGGCGTTCAGTTTGACCGTCAGGTCTTTAATTTTCTGGTCGTCCTGCGCCTGTTGCTTTCGCGACTGCATCAGCTGGTCCTGCATACCCTTCAGCGTCTTCTGCAGCATCTTCATCTGCTTCTCCTTGCCGTCCATCTCGGCCTTCGTCTCCGACTTGAGGAGATCCACCTGCGCGCAACGATCGAAAAACTCGTGAAAGAATTCTTCGGCATTTTCGCGCGAATCCCGGAATCGGTGAGTCGACTCATGATCGTGATTAATTTATTCATTTATTTGTATTTATGAGAAATTGCCTCTTTGGTGCGAAGCGTAATTTTCAGTTTTATAACATATTTTTATTTATAACATATTTCAACAACAAGGAAAATCGAGAAAAAAGAAGAAATAGAGAGACAAACGAAAAAAATATATAAAAATAAAGACAGAGAAGTTAAAAGGATATATTAATAATAGAGAGGAAGCGACAAACGTGAAGAATTAGTTGAATTAATTTTTCACAATAACTTCGAACGCAAGCGACAGACAAGCGATTGAACATTCCATACATAGGGCTGAATTCGACGATTCTCACACACCTCGTTCTTGTACGCTTCCAACTGACACCTCAGACTGTCGTTCTCCTCCTTGAGAGCCTGCAGCCTCTCGGCGTCCTCGTTGCCGTCCGACGGATTGCGGCCTTTCTTACGCTGCGGCTCCTCCTCCGAGTCCGACACGTCCATCTCGCCCTCACCCTCCATGAGACTGTCCTCCAGCTGCACCGCTTTTATTTCCTGCCATTGCGAATAGCGAAAGATACAAAGTGCCCCGATCTGCGGCCATCGCTGTGTCTCACACAAATACATGCAGAAAGAGAGAGAGAGAGTACATGTAGTTTCGTCTTTCGCGCCGCGAACTACGGTTACTACTCTCGGCCGCGTATCCCCGAGAGTGTGTCTCTGTCGTTACGAATTTTGTACAGCGTGTGTCGCTCACAGAGAAAACAAATTTTGCTAGAACAGCAAACGTTTGTCGATGCAGTGGCAACAACAAAAAAATTGTTTAGACAGCAAACATTTTTTTTGCTGTCACTATATTGACAAACATTTGCTGTTCCAGCAAAATTTGTTTTCTCCGTGCTCTCTTTTTACTTTTCTTTTTCCTTTCTTTTTTTTTTTCGGTATACACGTAGAGAACGAAACACGTAAATTTCTGTAGTTCAGAGTTGAGGCGAGACGCGAGGATTTTCTCTGGCGCGTGCTTTTCGGAAGCGGAAGCGTTTTCTCCCCCCTCGGGACTCGCGACCCCTTTCTCTTCGCAGCGCTTTGAGCTTACCTGAGCGTGAGCAAGAGTGTGGCGGATGCGGCTCTGAAGTACAGAAATAATAGGTATCGTATATATATAAATTTATCGAGTAACGCCGTTTTGGGAAAACGAGACGCATGTCTCATTTGCGAATCCATGCTGGATAGTAGTAGTAGTAGTAGTAGTCTCGTCGTGGTCGCCTTTCGGTCGCCCGAGAAGTCGCCACTACTCCTCGCAATTTACCTTCTGTTCTGTATGTTGTTCTTAATGTTGTGCGTGTTGCCGAACAGGACATTACGGTCTGCCATACCGGTGAGACAGTAAGAAAGGTAAAATCGGAATTCGTTTACGCACGAAAGGCGTGTGTCTGACCGTATTTTCTTTATCGTTTCGTAGGTGAATCGGCTCCTCCTTTTCACTTACCTGTGACACCTTAGTAATACTATTTGCAAAACATGAGAGAGAGAGAGAGAGAGAGAGGGGTGTGGGGTGGGGGAGAGAGGGTGTTCATTGGTGGTACCGTGCACAAAACTTATGCTCGGACGAGCAGACTTGCGACTTCAAGACAAAACTTCTGAGATCATACTGCTTGAAACTATGCGAAAAATAGAGAGAGAGAGAGAGATAGAGAGAGAGAGAGAGAGAGAGAGAGAAAGAGAGAGAGAGTAGAGAAGTACTAGAGAAAGATAGGGAGACAGAGAGAAAGAAAAGAGACACGCTACCAGCATGTGGGAGTGGAGTATACATACATACCGAAGATTGCTTCTTCCACATTTCGATGTTCTTCCGTTGCGCCTTAGTGAAGTGATCCCAGACCTTCTTGTGGCTGGCCGCAGTAAAGACTCGTTCGATCTGACTGACTGTTGATGACATGGGCGCATGTTGCATACAAAAACACAACAAATCCTCCGTTGTATACCTTTGCTTTGAATTGAAACTCTACGCTCGTAGTCTCGTCTATGTTCATTTCGTTTTTTTTCTTTCTCTTTCTACACACCTTTCATTCGTCATACCGCGTCACTCGTACTCTAATTTTTTTTTTGAACACGTTTAGTTTTTTTACATATCGTGACTGATTCCCGTGCCCCGTGAACACACACACACACACGCACACATATACACACTCGGGATCTTCTTCGTTAAATTCTCACATACTTCCCGCCTTTACTAATCCGGAGCGTGTATATATGTGTGTGTGTTCGCGTGTATGCAGAGCCACGAATAGTCTCACGAGTCTCTCTCTCACGTGGATAGATCGTGCCGAGCGTGTCGTAGCGCATATCTAAACTAACGTAAACTTGCTTTTCACCAAATATTCCGCTTTCATCGTTCTCGCCTTTTCATCTCATCTCTGCGGAAACGTAACCCCCGAGGACTTGCAATATATACCGCAGACTTCCGACGCTAAGGACCATCTTGAACGAGCCGGTTCTCCGGTAAATCGACCTTGTCAATCAGTTCTGTTTCTTCGTTCAGTGCTTAAGCGCTCGTCGCGCGAGATATTTGACAAATGGCTCTGTAAAGGAGCAGTTAGAGAGAGGGAGAGAGAGAATCGTTCAAGCTGAGATTTTTGAAACTTTTGATCTGCTGTTCAAAATGGTACCTTAACAACGAACGTCCAGCCCATCACCCTTAATCCTTAGCATTGCCAAGCATGCAGTTTTCAAGTACACTATGGCTCTATGAGACAGAATTCGCTCGATAAACCGCCTTCGTTCATTGGCTTTGTTGGGTCCTAAGTCCGAGAGACAGGATTTTTCACCCACCTTATCCTCGCCTACTATCACTGATCCTTCCTACCGAGCCGCTTCCAATCGTGCATTGACCATAAACAGAATTCATATGAAGAACTCGCTATGATACACTTGAGAGATTGCGAAAGTTAGTGACGAGACAGAGAGAGAGAGAGAGAGAGGCACTTCGTCGTGTATGAGAGTGAGCTTCGATCTTTCCTCGCTTTTGCTTTTGCCTTGTTTCCTTTTCTCACGTCAAGCGTATCATCGGATATGCAAAAAGCGTCGTATTATCGCCGGAATATCAGAACGTCAAGATCGACAAGCTTGAGAGAGGTTCGATTTGATTTTTGTACCTTATGATATCGGTTGCCGTACACCTTAATCGTCATGAATCGTTTACTCTTCGTTATCATTCACGTGTGACAATGTAAAACGTACCTTCGTGTGAACTGGTATAAGAACAAAATCTCTGCTTATTATTGGAACACGACACGTGACACGAGGTTTCGTCGTACACACACATACAGTGAGGAACGATATCGCCATGTCGATACCGTTAACACACGATCACGATCGAGATAATCACGATTTTCGGTTGCGTTCGTTCTATCCGGACAAGGAGGTGAGACGATTTCCCCGATTTGCTGAGCTTATTTATGCCAAGGTGAACTTACCAGCCAATAGCGATACGTGTGGTGCGAGTTTTCTTCGCGCACACGAAATATGAACGATACGGTATGGAGCTAGTATCAGAGACAGAATGAGTGAGAAAATGAGTGCGTGTACGTACATTGTATGAGAAGCCCTTGCATGCGTCCCTTCATCAGTTCCTTCGCTTTCTGCAGCTCCTCCTCATAAGCGGCCTTCTCCGTCAGCAGTCGGCGCACGTGGGAGTTCGTCGACTGTATCATCGAGTAGAAGATATTGGCGTTACGTTTCGTGCAATCTCCTCGTTCTAACCACGTTACGACTACCTGCGAACAAACATCAATTGTGAGGCCCTAGTGATATATTCGATCAATAGATTTAATGATATGAACCTTCAACTATCGGGGCATGACACATCGCCGCTGTTCGCGTAAGCTCTCCATCTCGCGTTACCGTTGCTATTTTCTATACCATGAAAGTATCGATACTAATATTGAAACGGGTGTTTAATCAAGAGTATCGATATCGTTGGTGATCAGGACAAAAATATCTCGATAGCGATACTGGTGATTGAAGCTTAAAAACTTAAAATTTCAAAAAATATAAAAATCAGGGAAGTATTTGTCTTTTAAATTATTTTTTAGATTTTCGGCCGAAAACGAAAAAGAATCGAATATTCGGTTTCGACCGAAATTGAGAAAAATAGTTTCAGCCAGTTAATAAATAAACGCTTTGTCTTAGGAGATCGAGAACTGCTTGTTGCAATGATCACTCACCTGCACCGCCTTCATAAACGTGTCGTCTTGCTTAATTTTTTCGCAGATATTCGATGCCTCGTGATCCGTGTAGTGCACCACCGGAGGTGGACTCGACGGTGGTCTTTGCCTCTCCTTTTCCACTCTCTCTCTGTGACGTTGTTCTCTTTGCAACTGTCGCTGTCTGCATTCCCATTCATACTGATCATCTCTAGCCTACGTTTAAACAAGTGGTATACAGCAGTGGTCATTGTGTTTATATGCTAATGACCAAACAGGTAGATGTGATTAGATTAGATTACGTGATTGTAGCGTAATTTTAGACAATTGGACAATTTCAGCCAAACAACAAACCTGAGCAAAGTCTACATGCAGTCTGCCTGTATTTGCAGAGTCGCCACTGGATCCTATTCTCACCCTGTAGCCAGACAGATAAATCGCCGCGTCGACGCTAGCTTCCAGCACGAAGCGTATGTGACAGAAGTTTTTCTTGGACAGACGCAGAGTGGTGATCTCCCCGCATCGCTCGAATATCTCCTGTATTATAGCTTCGGTAATATTTTCAGGTAACCCTGTGCAAATAGTACGCGCGATCATGTTATACAGATGTAAATGTTCGCATAGATATAAATAAATAATTCATTTTTATTCTCGGTTTTACCCTGACTACCAAGTTTATTTTTAGTATTAAATATAAGTAAAGGATGAACCACTTAACTTTAGAAGCTTAAATTGACTTCTATCTAACTTTAGAAACTGAATTTATTTCTACCTTGCAAATATACGTACCTCCGACGAAGATCGTCCTACACCCCGGTGGCCGCTCTCGCGTGGTGGGTGGCGGGGCGTTCGGGTTCGGTGGGAACAACGTACAGCTCTTACAGTGTATAATCTCTTTGGTACCTTGAGGTGTCGTAGGCGGCGGTGGCAAGCTCGCGGTCATTATTTGCGCTGCGTCCGTCATGATCTGCTCGGCGCCCAGTATCTGTGCGCCTATCATACTTCCGTCATGCGACATCATGCCCATACCCATCGGGTTGTAGCCGTGCGTGTGGCTCATGTGGGGGCCCAATGCCATTTCGCTCATCATAGGCGCCATCGGTCCCATAGGACCCATTCCCACCATGGAATAACCTACCCCCATACCCCAGACACTAGTGGTGGGCTCTATGTGTGTTGCGCCTATACTCGGTGTATTGTTCGTGTTGGTCGACGAAAGAATTTCGTTGTTGTTCGAATTATTCGAATGAGCATTATTGTTTTTCGAAGAATTCCCGTTGTTTCTCTCCTCGATTCTCCGATCGTCCCTCCTGTCGCGTTCGTTTCTCTCTTCCCTCCGTTCCCGATCTCTGTCACGTCTGTCGCTGCGCTCGCTTCTCGACCTTTCGCAAGAACATACAAACTATAATTAATATTGGCTTATTGATTCCTATATTTTACAAAAGATACATGTTTTATAGAACGTTCTTCATATTTTAGAAATAACGTATTACACTCTTTTTTTCACGCTTGCTTAATTCGGCATCCTTTTAATGAATTCCAGGTAGCGTTTTACCAGGAACACAATTCCAGGAAATCAAATACCTCCTATTGGTATCTCGTGTTTCCCTGCTATCCCTGTTCTCCCGGTCTCTCCTGTTGTCGTTCTTATCATTTCTCCTGTCGTTACTGTCGTCCGAAGTTTCCCGCACTACCGGAGGCTGATTCTTGTTCGTACTGAACTCCAACGGCGAGTCGTTCATCCCGGGCAGCGGTATGGGTGGCGGCAGCGGCGGGAACCCCTGACCCGCGAGTTCCATGAAGCCCTGCGGTCCGGGTATACCCAACGGACCGATCGCTCCCATGCCTGGGAATAACATATCCTCTTAAAATTCTCGAAACGAAGGCAGCTCTCTGCGAGGGAGTAAATATCGGAGCAACGACGGTTGAAGGTGACCATGGGTGACACTCACCCATGGGCGGCATAGCGGTTGCTGGCACTCCTGGAAAGTTGTAAGCCATTTCTTGCGGGCGGCACGCTCGAGTTCCTCCTCGAGCGGTAGGCGACAGGTAAACACGGCACGGCGAAGTATATCTTGCTCGTTGTCCTCGAAATCATCCACGGATGATGGCGGAGGCGAATATGTGCAGGGTGGTTGCAACTGCAGACGAGGGACGATCAGCGCGAGGATGTTACTCTCGTGCACCACAGATGGCGCCGTCGTTGTCCGCAACAACCGCTCACCACGTGCGCCGTTCTATTTACATACGTTACGCACACGCAGTGCGGTGTTCTGTGCTTTACGTCGTGCTTTTCTCGCTCATAAGTTCGCCGACGTGAATTTCGCGAAATATCACTCCGTCCCACGGTGATCCCACGGCGCGTCGTACAGTTTCGCTCGTGGGAATATTTCAGCACGGTACGACGTGATCCACGACAAGTATATATCTTTGTGGTGTAGATTTAACGATTTTGTCGCCTCGAGCGTTATTCAAACGATAATTTCCCTGTTGAATCACGAACGCACGAGTATATTTGCGCGAAAGCACTTGTAACGACGCGCTTGGTTTCTCGAGTTTTTCTTTTTTTTTCCCCAAGAGAAATGTGCGAGTAGAGAGAAAGAAGACGTCGTCTCGAATCACGTGTTCAGCGTCGGCGTCTGTGGTTGCCATTTAGCAACGGCCGGCGTTTAAACATAGATGGCCGCCCACGAACGTCAAATCTCGGCTCCGTTCCTCTACTCGCCGTGGACATTTGTCTCTCGCATTTCGCTCTGTGCGCAATTACGGCACGGCCTGATCGAGGTACGTATTCGTTTTTTCACAGCACTAAGGTCAGGCTAGATTCACGCGTCGGTGTACGCACGTACTGGTGTATTTGTTTACGTAAATCAAGATAGGTAAATCACACGCGGTAACAACGGTAATTACAACGACACATCTCTTGTCGTTAATCGTACAGGCAAACCGCATCATCGAAGTACACGCTGATTGTAACATTATTGGATCGATACGATGCAGTTATTATTCGTGAAACGCGCAACATGACAGGATATTTATTTTAATGTATATAAATTTTATCGGATTCCAACCACTGTGTGATCCTTATGGAGACAGATTGTAAAATAAAGAGATGCTTATCTGTGAATATTTGTCGCTTATTGTAGATGATCCAGAAATTAGAATAGGAGAAAATAGTGATGGCGATGCATGTATCTCTTTCTCTTAGATACTCAGGAGAAACTCAAATTAAAATCCCTCCTAGGAAACAATATAGCCAACATACTGGTCCCAGCACATGTAATTATATAAAGAAAAATATTAGACGAATCTTTCTCTGTGTTAGATAGTTCAATTGTTTGCTTTTGACGTAACATACATGCAAACTACTGATATATTTCCAGGGCAAAATCATTCCCACAGCTTGAGAACCCGAATATAAAGTGTCATATCACTTTATTTAATCAATCATAACATTCAATAATACATAATTTAACTGATAAATGTATTCTGTGTTTAAATTTTTACATAAGGACATGCGTTTGTTACGTTACGATACACTCGATTGTAGGTAATACCTAGTTTCAATATCTCGTAGGCAACTATGTTGTGTGTATGTGTGTGTGTGGAGTTTTGACAAGATTCGAAACCTCAACGCTCTCCATTTTGTAATTTACATACGTAATACAAACAACGACTCGAGTATAATGTAATGTGCGATGTCGTATTTACATGAATAACTTTGCTATTGTGCCTCGCATGTGCTAACAGACAATTTATCGTATGCTTTTTTATCCACGTACGTACATTTTGTTCAACCGTCCACGATCAATGGCAAGAATCTGCATTTTCTCTCTTTCTCTCCCCCTTTCCCACCCTCTCCGAGAAGTTATCTTATATCGTGACTGAAGGAGATGACGCCTTGAATTACGATGTAACTTACAAAGTACGAATAATATTACACACACGTTTCGAATCCTATTGCATTAAGAATCAAATGGTAGTGCGCATCGTCGCATTCATTCATCCAAATAACATATGTACATAGTATCCCCCCGTTCCCCCAACGTAAAGTGAACAGATTAAGGCTCCAGCAGGCTATAGGCTACATTCTACAATGTACAATGTATACTTTGTTAGTTTCTTCCGTTTTTTCTTTTTTTTTCCTCGCGTGTACACGTCTGGCTGTGTAATGTGTGTAGTAAGCGATAGCACCAAGAGATACTTCCCAACGCTTCTGCTTGACACGAGAGATGTGATCGTCGCGTACGGCTATTATTACTCTATGTAATGTACTTCAATTTAGAAACCAAGTTGCAATGATTAACATTTATTTTTCATTCTCATCAGTATCATTAAACTTTGCAACGTATTCATTATATATATATATATATATAATTTATATATATATATATAATAGACATACTTATTATAAAACAATACATTTTAACAAAAATGTATATAGAGACTTACACTTTTATGAAATATAAAGTCGGATAAAAATAGTAGGCCTCGCCCACCGATATCTGTGTTAAGAATTATGTTTCTTTTTCTCTTTCTCTTTCTCTCTCTTTCTTTTTTTCCCTTTTTGTCTTCGTACTTTGTGTATTGAGAACGGTATGAACACGTAAACGGTGTTCGTATACCGGACTGGTAAATCATAGACACGTCTAATGTCTTTTGTATTACGTTTGATATATTATGCGTTTGACATCACCCGTGGCCCCAGCATGTTGTATCGACAAGTAACGCAACGATGATCGGAATATATATCGTCATTCGAATTTTTAGAATGCGCTACATGTGGTCGCACGCGCCGCTTTGACTGCTCCAAAGGCTTAATCGTTACGGGAGATTTCTCTTTTCCTTCAAAACGAGTTAGTCTAAAGGGGTCCTGTTTTTTTCTCTTACACCTGTCGTAAACTCTTAATTTCGCTATTTTATTATCGCATCGGCGCATCGGCGTAAGAAAACTTTCTTTCGTATTGTATAATATTTTGCGTTACAGACTCTCGTTTTTTTCTTTCACAATCGCACTTGTGAAATAGAAATGCATACGAGTCGTACATGCTTTGAGTGAGCTCGATCGAAGGATGAATTCGCAAACGTAATTACCTAACGATTCAAATTATTTCTCGTTTGCGAGTCAGGGTGAACTATCAAGTGACGGATAAATTGTGCCAGAGCAGATCGATGTAGTTTCAGTCGATGAAATTATCAATTGCGTAATAACCTCAGTGACTCTGACACCATTCTGCGCTAGTTTTGTCTCTCGCGATGAATCCCTTGTAGAAACGGCAAAGAAGAATTATACGTTATAGAGGTAAAAACATAAGTAAACAATTGTCGATTATCACTGACGTCATTATCCTCATGATAAAGTTTCACAGGAATCTCGACGAGTTTTGCGTGAAGCTGAGTAAACTGCCTCCATCTGCTCTCTCATTGCTTCTCACAACTCTACATGATTACAGTTCGAATTTATCTTTCGCTATTTGTGTGTATGTGTGTGTGTCTCACAATCTCAAGCTATTCAACACATTGAATTTAACTTCAATTTAATCACTTAACATAAGAGCAAGGATCCCCATTACCCCATTATAAATAGTGAATAGATCTTTTACTTCGACAGCTTATCGTTTATCGTTTTTTACGCCCATCCGAAGTCAAAGATTATATCTTGCACTATGCTGCACAATGCGAATATCGTGGATATCGTTTCGAGAAAGATGGTTCGAGCTAACGAAGCGAAAAATCAACGCGATTCACACGAAGGTTCCATCGTCGAGTACTTTCCATAAATTTTGACAATCGGGACGCTCGAATGGAGACAATAGTGTGTGTGTGTGTGTGTGTGTATGTGTGCTTTGTTGTTCTCGAGCTATTCATTAACGTTGTTGTCACGTACCGAAAGAATTTAAGCAGAAATTACTTCGGAGAAACCATAACCCGGATTCGAAAGCAACAAACTTTTTTTGATACAATTGACAACGCCGAAAAAGTGTTGGCCTCCTTTTACTTTTTTTTTATTGCTTCTTGTAACAACATACAATATGGAGTCGAGAGGAACCTTGAGTGGCATGCATGAGTCGAGTTTCTCTAATCCGACGTTATTCATTAATGTTACATTTTGCTCCCATGCACATCACACCTCCAGACTTCACTCATGCAGCAAAATGCGCTTTCCTTTTAATTATATTTCTTTTAATATTATTATATAAAAAAATCTATTTCTATTGACTTTTAAGCTCTTTGCCAATACTGTACGAAACAATTTTGTTCCAGTCGATTTTTGTTCGCATTACTGGCAGTTGCCTTCGCAGCGCCTTAAAGGTGGTGTCGGACATCGTTTGATAGTTTTCCGAGATCGCCGTTTGATAATCATTCTCAGACTCCTCGACAAACCGTATCAGGTCCTTCGCCGTTTGTTTCTCATTGGAGATCGGCAGGCTCTCCTTCACCTCCTTGCTACTGACCAACTGTACATTCCCGTCCTCGTAGTAATGCACTTGTACTTTGAGGCTACCCCTTAATTCGGCGTTTCCCGAATTCGGGGTAAAACTTACGGTCCATACCGAGCGCCAGCGACCGTTCCAGAAGTTCTTAGGTTGAAACTGATGATCCTCTATGCACGCTGTTAGCGTTATGTTACCTATGGAAAAATTGACGTTATTCGCCGCTCATCGACTTCACGTGTAATTATCGATTGATCCGAGCAATATATAAATACCTCCGAGCGATTTGCCGAAGACCGAGCAGGCGCCGTGTCTGTAGTGACTTTGAGTGTAATTCGTTATTTCCTCTTGAAGGGCTGACCTCCAGGGTTCCGCTACAGGATCTGGTTCGTAAGGCTCGTAATCTTGCGCCTCCTTCCTCAAGTGATCGTATTTAAAACTTTGCTTACTCCGCCCATCGTAAAACCTCTGGGAACCCAGATCATTGTGTTCCGTTATGAGTGCCGGGTGTTCGCTCGCCTCTATCTGTGAAAGGGAGCAGGTTAGTATCTCATACAGTTTATGAACATTTGGAAATGTAGAAATTGTAAAGGCCATTCTACAATAGTATAAGCAGCGAGCTAATTGACCAGTTGGATGTTCACAGTCCAAGAATAATCGACTATGGTTGGTCAGATAGCTCACGTCTTATTGAATACTTTACGCTATCGTGAAACAGCTTTAAGGAATTTGTGAGAAAAGTTGCCAAATATTTCTCGAATACTCTATTTTCCAATTAGTGTCGTCGGAAATCAAATAATCGAGACACCGGTCTCTCGATACAATTTTGCATCATTCACACAGCATGTAGCTGTGATATCTCCCGAACAATTAGAAACGTCTCTACACAAGAAGGTGACAGATTTGTCATGTTAATTAACATACCGGGGTGTGTAAATTTCATACATATGACTAACATAAAGAGAACTTGGGCGGATCACCGGTTACAGCACTTTTGACACCGTGCAAACAAAGTACTCGCAGGGAAGGCACTCGTCCCCAGGAGGCAGAGCGATATATCTAACCTTAACCGAGCAGCTTTCGTATTAGTTTTCAAGTACACGAGATCCCAAAGTAATCCCTGTCTTCGTTGAAAGCAGAGAAAAAAAAAGATCGAGAAGGACGAGTTTCCGGCGCGTTGGAAAACCAGCCGTTGGCGCGATGTTCCCGGCGCAGCTTGGCGAGGTGGATCTCTCTAACCTGGCGCGTGCGAGAACGGGGGGGAGGGGGGAGGGAGAGGGGACAGTCGTCGAACGGCGATCTCTCGGAGATCTCGGAGTTATCCAGGGAGGAATCCGACGAGAGGGACCCGACGAGAAGGCAAACGGACCGAATACATGCGGTAAGGTCACCGTGGTCGCGCCTCGCGGACACCTCACAATCGATATATACGTTTGGAAGAAAGCGAGCGAAGCTCGAGGCGAGGAGCCGTCGTGTCCCGGGGAGAGTCGCGCGCGCGCGCCCTCCGGGGGAGAAGAAAACACGGCGCGTGACGACGGTGTCATCGCGTGCGATGATGACGACGACTACGACCGATCTACCTTAACAGGCGTGAGCTGATCCTTGTTGTACTGTGCGAACGCACCGGACGCGCCCTCCTTCAACAGGTTGTCGTTGTTCAGAAGGACCCTCACGTCGTTGAACACCTCGTTGAACTCGCCCGGCGGCGAGTGCAGTATAAAATCCGAGACTATTCGCACTTTTTCCTGGTCCGGAATCACCGCATCTCCGTCCGCCGCCATCTTACCTTTCCCACTGGCACGCACACTCCGCCGCCGCCGCCACCGCCGCCACCGCCGATGTCAAAAGCGAGGGTATACGTGAGCGGTGGTCACGGCTCAGGTTGTGCTGGGATCTCTCCGTCGCTCGTCTCGTGGTGCCGCTCGCGCTCCGTATACCCGGTGACGCGACGCGACCCGATTGACCTGCTACGGCGTGCGCGCTACTCTCTCGCACGTTTGTTCTCTCTCTTTTTCTCTCTGCCGGGTATTCTTCGCCCCTCGCGAGCACCGCAACAGTTTCCACCCGTCGCACTCGACTCTTTCGCACGGCCGCGCCACTTTCCTCGAACGTTCGAGTCACCGTTGTGTCACTCGTATTAGGTATGTCGATATCGCGCAAAAATATCGAATATGAATATATTTGTCACTTTTTTTTTCAATTAGGCATATTGAATGAATGTGAATATATACTGGGTATCCTAGCATAAAGAGAATGTCAATCAGCACATCCGACGATACTCGTCGTAAACGACGAGTAAAATAGCGGTCTTTGCGTGAACAAATTTGTGAATTTATGAACAGTTAAGAAATATATGTATTCGATATTCTATTCACGTAATATTTTATTCGGTATTTCGATATGATCGAATACAAGAGAAATATCGAATAATATCGAGTAACGATAATCATTTCTAACTCGTATCGTGAGAACGATACTCTCGCAGCAAAGGCGCGATAACAGTGTCGACCGCGGTGTCGATATTGCCGGCCGATTCGATTGGGCGAAATCGCGCTACTCTTCTCCGTTTATGTCGTCAGGATCTCCGATCCTCCGAGAGTTGCACACGGGGATGATTCATAGGGAGAGTGAATCACGTCGTTTGTTCCCGTTCTCATAGACATAAGCGAATGTGTGGCAGAAACCGACAGATATCGCGCGCTTATCTCGAATCTGCAGCGATAACCGCCGATAAATATTGTCGTTCTTTCATATCCTGACATTGTACAATTTTCGCATCATATTCGTTCGTCATATCGTATCGCGTTCGTATCATATTTTTTCGCGTTTCAATTTGTAACGTGTTGATAATAACAACCGTTGGACTCAATTATCACCGCGATTTCCGTTGATACTCGGAATTACTGCGAATTGTATACTACTTGGAAGCGCGCCACCCGGTAGATTCGTTTTGAAATTTTTTCGCGGGAAACGTGTCAAGTTTTCCGTCCGCATTTTTGCTTTTGAGCTTAATTGCAACGCGTCAGATGTCGTCACACACAGATGTGATCGTGACTCTTACGGACGATCGAGCATTTCTAGCGCGACGTAAACTTATTTTTAACCTTATCACTTATGACGAGTCGTCAATGAGCGACGATCTGTGATCTGAAGGCGGCGCAGAATCGAGCAGATCCGATCTCTCGAATTCCCTCATTCGCGAGCAGGTCCGGTATAGGATTAGAATTGAAATATGTTTAATATTCTTGTGTAGTGAGTAACTAATTCTTGTAAATAGACGCATAATGTGACGTTCAGTAAAGCAGATATCGTGTTTGGTAAGAATAAGAAATAAGAGACGCATCGTAAACGTTTACAAAAACCACATAGGGCAATGGATGCACTTTTCTCTCGTACTGTTTCTTTTTATCGCCAAAATTGTAACCCCACCTCGTCTATATAACGGCCCGTTTATTCACGTATTTCGCGACAGAGCAGCGAGGTAAAATGCTAAAAGTCCACCATGTGTGTCGGATTTTCAGCGTCCGTGCGTTAAGCGACGTTTCACGACACTCGCTGGTTCGAACGGAAACCGGAGTCGGAATTCTAATCAAAAATGGCAGACGATCCGGATATTTTACTAAAGGAAGGCTCTTGTACGGACACGCTGATAAGTGCTATAGGTTTGTATCTTGATAAAATTCCATTTGTGGGAATGTATCCAAACTGATGAATAATATTATTCAGACAGCATAAATGTCTAAAAGATATCCTACTTGTTTTAGACATCTTTTAAATATTTCTAAAATTGCACCAAACACCAATTAAACTAAGCAATGATTAACCTACAAAGTTGCAACTGAAATTTCTAATTTCTTCTCTTTCTCAATTTCTTTTGTAACCGACATTTCAGTTGTGAATCTGTAAGTTAATTGTTGTTTAGCTTAAGTAAAGTTTGATGCAATTGGACCTAAAGGTCAAATCGCACAATTGCCGATTGGATTGCAATTGACGATTATAAGGTATAGCATTTTCTAAATGATAGTCACTGACCTCAATCGGTGGCTGCTCTTATTGCTTGAGAAGTAATCGTCAGTTGCAATCCAATCGGCAATTGCTAGTATGATTTGGCTTTAAAAGATATTTTAGACATTTGTGTTTTTATCTGGGTTGCACACGTGAATAATGATTTTGAAACACAAAAGATCCTAGGGAACGCCATCTCATTTGCAAACTCGATCGCTACCAGCTGGAGGATAAGTATCTGCGCTTGCTCGACGAGGCGAGCAATCTGAAGAAGTTGAGCAACTGCCAGGAGGACAAGATTAAGAGGCTCGGTACGAAGTTGATCAGATTGGCCGGTAATCCAAGATCATGTGGAGTATCGTTAGATATCGCCAGCGACGATAAGAACAGAATGTCCGCGCTTGAGCTCGAGAACGCTAAGGTAGACCACCTCGAAATAACGGCATCTTTTTTCTCGACGATAACGGGATTTTGTCGGACGGTCGAAGATCTACGTTAAATTTTCTTAGTGGTGTTCGTGGTGAAACTCATGTGTAAAAAATTAACGATAACATCCCAGATAGGCAACCTGCAGAAACAGATTTCGCGCGGTGTCTGTGCTGTAAAGTTTAATCGGCAAAAATACAACGGGGTCTGTTAATAAAGTCTGATGACAGATTGACGGCAGAAACTGAGCAGCATCTGTCGTTTCGTTTAAATCAAATTTAAGTAGAACATATCGGAAATCCTGTTTGGTTTCTGTTGCTAATCCGCTGTCAAACTATGCCAGCAGACTCTGTCAACAGAACACGAACTTAATGCGGACAGATAGCTGTGGACCCTTACATATTTGTGCTGTTAAGTTGATGATTTCTTCTGGCCTAGATAAATTATTGAAAGGAAAAAAACTGCTTGGTTTCAGCTGAAAGAGAAGATCACCGTGATGAAGAATCAATTGTTAAGTCATACAATGAAAGGTAGATCGTCGTCGCACAGTCGTAATCTCGTCAGGCCAACGTCTTCCGGGCTCGTGTAAGTGCACATATACTATATATATATATATATATATATACACACACACACACACATACATAAACATACCGACTCACACCGTGACTCATTACGTTGCGGTGTTGGATGAAACCGGCTTCTTTTAGGACGTGCCGAAGTGAGAACAACCGCTCAAGAGTACCGTCCTGTCAGTGCATCGTTGACGCGGGACACGATGACAGCGATGTACAGAATTACCTCGTTAAAATCGAGGTAAGACGGTGCCCCTTCGAGATGCTCGAGAGATGTTTACGCACACTCAATTTCGCGTATTAATCCATTTAGTTTAACGATCAATGTTATCCTTCGTTGAGAATCGTACGAGTTTGTAGAAATAATAGAGACAGCTTGAAATAGCAAAAAGGCCAAGAACGTCGTCGAACGAACTCGCGATTTGCGCTATCGCTTTTACTCGAATGCTTGTAGTTGCGCGCGGACACGCCCGTTATTAATGTTGCGAGCAATAATTTCCGCTTAGCGTCCAACCTTTGTTCGCAGAAACTGGAGGTGCAGAAGAAAGAAATGGCGGATCGTATAACAGACTTGGAGAAGGAGCTGGCTCTCTACGCGACCAGCAGTCAAAGGGAGAAGGTGGCGGACAACGTCGAGTACATACGAGTGTGGCGACAGATGAAGCAGCTGAATGAGAAGCTAATAACGGCTCAGGACAAGAACGCCGCGCTGAACGCCGAGATGAACGACTTGAAGACGACCATCGAACAAACGACGAAGTATATAATCCATTATCCCGTCTAGAGCCTATGACATATTAATAGATCTGACAAACTGTTTATTATACCGGGCGAAAGTCACATCCCCCTCCTTCCAGTTGTGATATATTATGTATGCGCTTCTTGATCAAGACACGTAAAATATACAGAGTAAGGCAATAACTATTATCACCTTGATTATTTTCGAAACTATGAAAATAAGAGAAAAATTTTTCGTTTTTTTTTTAACCCCTTGACATACAATGACGAGTCTGACTCGTCAAGCGCTTTTTTCGGCGGACGCCGTGCAGTTTACAATTAGATTACATAGTAATAAAATGTACTCTTCCTCAGCTTTCACGTAACTGTTCAGTTGAGCGAAATTAAATAGTATTTTTTGGTCGCATTAAGTTCCATTTAATTTGTATGTCAAGGGGTTAATAGAATCATATAGCTTTTTAACATAAATAAATTCCTGTGTTCATTCTGCGTATAAAAGTACTAAGATAAGATCATCGAAGGATAAATATCTTTCGAGATATTTTACTTGTCGTTCTGATATTTTCACTATAAAACATATGAAATATTTCATAAAATATTCATTTATCGATAACACCATCTTTTCTCTTTTTTCTCTTATTCTTAAAATTTCGAAGATATTCAAAGTGGCAATCATTGCCTCACTGTATATATTCAAGATTTAGACGTTGTAACAAAAAAATATATGGAGGACGGTCGTTCCTAACCGGGAAGTTGCTGTCGCTAAATTAGGAACAATCAGGAGATCGCCGCCGTTCTCACGTCGGAGCGGACGCGCATAGCCGAGATGGACGGACAGATGTTGAAAGCGAAGAATTCGCAGCTCGCGTTGCGCGAGAAGGAGGAGCAGATACGAGATCTCACGAGCGAAATGAAGATATTACAGCAACACAATAACGAGCTTGTCGCCCTCAGCTCAAAGTACGGTCAGCTCGAAATGGAGAATATCGAGCTGAAGAAGAAGCTTTCCGAGCACGTTCATGAACAGCGGACTCTGAGAACAGCGTTCAACAACGACCAGGCCAATATCGTGGCGTTGCAGGTCACCAATGAGCAGTTGCTCGCGAAACTTCAGGACTTGCAAGCTACCATAGACATCTTGACGGTACAATTAACGGTTAGTATATCCGTGTGGGGGAAAATAAAAGGATTTGAACGACAACACAACATTTGGAAGCGATTCTCAATTTTACAATTGTTTTCAGTCTGTACAAAAGCAAAATGAGAAGCGCGACGCTGCGATGGCGTCACCGTCGAGCGCGCCTGCGTACGTAGCAAGCGAGAAAGAAACCGTTACGTCTAAACAGGCCTGTTCCACTTCCGTAGAACAATGCAAGAAGTGTTGCGAGATGTACGACAAAATCACGCAGTTGGAGAAAGCCGTGGACAGCGCACGAAGAAGTTGGCAGTCGTCGGTGAAATCGGTACAGACGATAACCACGCCCGTCAACATGAGGGAACAGAGCGTAATGACGATCGTGGAAGCCGAGGAAGAGACACATTCGCGGCTGCCGCAGTCGCCATTGAAAGAGGGTATAGCGAATCACGAGACGAACAGTTTGTCGCGGGAGAAAATATTGAAGCTGTTAGATCAGGCGCAGATTAACACGCCGTTGGATGCGTCGAAAATCAGCCAGAAGAGGGAAGAGTACACGGACGTTTTGGATGTAGCGCAGGCTCAGAGGCACAGGCAAGTTGTACCTCTTGAGAAGCTATTGTTCGGCGATTCTAATTGTTGACGTATAATCTGCCTCGAATTGTCGGCTTTCGGTTATTTTTTCTTTTTATGAAGGAGACAGAATTTCATAGGTTTCAATATGCAGTATCCAAGAGACCGCAAGGTTGGCTTGGAGGAGATCGAATGTTTCACAAGTCGGGTTATCATGAAACAGTGATGAGAACAACATTTGAATTGTAGGGACGTACAATTACGTTCTAATTTTTAGGTAAAATTATGAAATTGTAGGATAAGAATTTCTGATGTGTGTGGCGAGCAATGTAAACGTCGAATAGTAAATATATATTTTGTAAATTCAAGCATGCATGTGCGCAGAGACGATACGAATGCATAGCTGAAACATTGGTTAAGTTTTGTACAATGTGTCAATATGCAAATGAGCGTGTGTATATACATGTTATATGCATTTCCTGGTACTATAATTTCTGTATTATTTTGGAAACCTTATGTGTTCATAGGAATAATTATGAATAATGACATGATGTTCCTGATTTAATTCATATCAAATTGTCAGGAACATTACCGATACGTTTCTTCGTATCTCAGTAGGACACTTTATATATTTATTTAAATAAATATATGCGATTTTATAACAGATTTGTTTTACAATGTATACTACAGTTATAATTAGGATTATATACGGAGCAGAAAGTCATGACGTACGATATCATCATGACTGTCTATTACAGCGACGGAGGAGTATCTTGTCAGACACTCCGCGACGAGCCAAATACCACGCAGAGGAGTTCACGGAGGGGAAGACTCGTGGCCTTGGAGAACGTGACGTCGAATCAGATCCTTCTGATGCTACTGAACGTTTTGCACGAATATCTGCAAGAGTCGTTTGATAACGTTGATGACAAAGCATCTCCGAGATGCCAAGGTTTCACAATCGAAGATACGACGGTGATCGACGTCAACAACAATCTCGCTACGAAGAGCGACAATCACGATCTTAGCGCGGACAAAAGGACCTGTTCCTGCAAATATCATCAAACGGCAGCTTGCGACGGTAGGGAGCTCACAGACACCGACGAACGTATCGGCGAAAGCGAGAAGACAAGCGGTAAATGCGACAACGTCAGAAACGATCTCGCGAGTTTGAGATCCGATTTTGGCCCGAGTCGGTTCCCGGAAGGATCTGTCTCAACGAAAAACGCCGGTTTGTCCACAAAGGAAACACAGGACAAGGCTATTTGCTGCCCTGCGATTCACGGGAAGTCGAAGAAACCGTTACCGTACCGCAATATCGATAACGACGGCTGCGTAAGCAAGTGCAACCTGTCCTGATCAGCGATTGACAGGTGGGACGCTTAGCGCTCAGCGCGATAACATCGGCGGCTTTTGTTTATCAGGCGGCGAAAGTGAAGGCCTCGTTATCGCCTAGATGTGATCTGATGTGCCATTTGCGGAAAAGAAAGAAAGACTTGCCGAATAGGAACAAGCGGACAGTCTGCAAGAGCAAATGTCTGGGCAACGATGTGCAACTGCCGGTTGACTCGGCGAAGCCCTTCCCCCTGTTAATCACCGATAGGCAAGGCCTCATCGAGATTCACGTGTCACGGCTGCAGCTTTCGACGTCGGTCAGTACCGCGATTCAAGCGAAACGATTTAGCAGTGACTTTTACGTGTAATGTTTTGTATTATTATTTCTCGTTTTTACCAATTATCCAGTTTCATTTAACCGCGAGCACAACAATGATTTTCTGTCGTACTCGTTCGAGATTATCAGGCCTCGAAGATCTCAGGTGAGGACGACCTGCGTAATCTCTACGTTTACGTGAGCTGGGACATCTGGGACGAGAAAACGGCGCACACGGTGGCGATGAGGTGTCCGAATCTCAACTTCAACTTCTCCTCCGTCTACCGCATCGAGGATCTCTTCTCCTTCTTCAACAACGTGCTGTTGGAGTATCTGGTCTTCCGGGTGAACGTCGTTCGTCGCGACGACACGGGATATACAATCGCCAGAGCGAGAGTCTCCATCAAGGATATCCTAGATTACCCGCAGAACAAGCTGCCTTACATCGTGCCCGTCAGCAGCATCCTTTCTCGCACCTACGGCGACAATTTCGGCCAGCTGTCGCTCTGGATTCGGTTGAATTGTGACGCCGAGATGGTCGAAGTTTTTAAAGAGCGACACGACGTAGCTTCGTTGCGAGATATCGCGCCGCAGGATACTCCTCACACACCGTCTCCGGCACAAGCAGATACGCTCGAGGATCAAAAAGATGACGATGTTGCGTCCGTAGTTTCAACGGACGACCAACACCTCCCACCGCTAATAAAATCAAGTAAATTTTGGCAAAAATCAGAATTTGTATTTCTATCGGGCCTTAACTTAGTGAACACCAACTAATATTAACATAACATCAATGTTATAATTTCTCATTTATTAATGTAAATGCAATGTGTGTCATGTAACGGTTACATTGTTGAGTGAGAAATTATAACATTGATATTATGTTACCTTTAGTTGGTGTTCACGGGGAAGGTTCCTCGCTGCGGTTGTCTTGTTTGATGACGTCAAAAGCAAGAAAAGTATGTCGAAAATTCTTGCGAAATATGTTGCTAATTCAATGTATTCCGCAAGAAATAAAATTTAGGCATATTTTTCCTCGCTTCTGACGTCATTAATCAAGTTGACTACGGCAAGGGAATAGGAGCCTTAAAATGTCGATAGAAGTATATTTTCCGGCTTTAAAAGTCTCGAAAAATATACACAAAACCCGATCATCTGCAGATTCTTTGTATGAAACAAATTCGGACGACGAGAACAACTATGTCACTTCCAATAACGAAGAATCCTCGTCTACGCCTGTTAACGAGTCGAACGACATATTCGAGGAGGAGAACGGGAAATACGCGAAAAGGGAAAGGTAAGACCTCTCAGTGAGCAAAACATCATTGACAGAACGTTGTTGCAATGATATTTAATAGCTTGTAACATTTTGTAATATACACAGCTTTTAACATTGCATGAACATTGTTACGAATAACTTCAGCACTTCGATATTTCTAAAATAATCTTCGAGAGGATCATATTATCTGATAGTGTTTTCGGAAATATTTTTAGAATATCAGGCGATAACGCTTACACGATACGCATAAAGTCAACACTTCAAGATGTTGATCCAATGTTCTTCATTTACTAGGTTCTTTCTATTTGCGTTGCGTTTTTTCCTCTGTTCCTATTTTGTCTGAAAGATTCGACTTCGCAATCTGTAATGTTTGCGAAACGTGTCGATATAATTAGAGAGAGAAAGTGGTTGCATTTAACAGCATTACGGTCTTCTTTATGTCGCCATAAAGATTGTACGAACGATTTTAACTAGACCAAATCTCGAAGAAGCGACAGATGATAGAACGAAGATGCTGAAGGAGCGTACGGAGCCGGCGGAGTCATCGAGCATAACGCAGTTCAAGAGTATCATCACGAACGTAAGCCCGCGTTTAGCAATTGAGCAACTACGCGAAAAACGCACGATGCGTTAATGATCACGCGAGTGCGATATCTACCTGGAAATGATCGAGATTCCGGAACGTGTTCAGACCGGGAGCCTGCTCAAGGAATCAAACAGCACGATCCGCGACATACACGAGGTGCTCTCGGACAAAGATTGGGGGAGATATATGCAGAAGACTCTGCTGACCTTTGCCAATTAATAATTAATTACTTCGGCACACTCGCACACGCCGACGAGACGCAGAGTGTGAGAGTCGTACGAAAGTAACTCAACTATTCGCCCCCAAAGATATCAACTCGCTTTAGTTAGATCTTTAAACGTGGACGTGCAGAATTCTCAGTCCGACGTTTTTAATTAGATTATTTTTTAATTATTTTTTTTACTTGCGCATGAAGAATTTACTCGAGCAGAAATTTTTTGTAAAAATATCGTGCCTCTATGCAGGAAGACGCAAACGTTATTAGATATACTATCGTTGTGTTGGACTATTCATATTGAAAATTAAAGAATTTCCTACAAAAATATCAAGTTTAAATCTCAAAATCGCGATTTGAAGGTACTGGGAATGAAAGATTTCTGATTATGCGCTTGACTTTTTATGATATTATATTTTACTATTTTTCCTTTCTTTTAGTTCCTCTTTTAATAAATCTCTTAAAGTAAATCTCTAAATTTCCACGTGTACGCGATATTTCGCGCGTATGACGATTTAACGTGACTGTAATCTAACGTTCATCCTTTCCAGAAACTTGAGAAAGATACGATAATCATAGAAATAGTGAGCGTGCTGTTCTTTGACGATTCCGTCGTAGGGAACGACGAGATACATTTGATTTTCGTAGAATATTCCTTTCTCGGGCATTACGGCGAGGATATGGAGTCCGTGTCCGTGGAAAAGCCGCGAGTAGCTGATCAAGAGATGTTCTTCAATTTTCGAAAAAGTAATTTACACGCAAGAGACACGAATGTATACGCGGTATTATATACTTAGAAATATATTGATGCGCTTGAAAAAAATTGCACGAAACCAATCAATTTCGATCTCAGAATTCCGGATAGATGAGAAAAAGCACATCGTTGAAAGAGACACTTTACGCGCCATGTTGACTGAATGTAAAAGTCCGAACGTTAAATTTGTTGTTGTCAGCGAACCATTGCCCGAGCAGACGGATAAAGAATGTGTGGATATCGGGTAAATGGAAGAACTTCTTAAATTTGGACGTATCATCACATGAATTTTTCATCACGGATTATTTCTTCCAGTTTGGCGAGATTTAACATAAAAGAATACGCGCTCGGCGACGGCTGCAGAGATATATCGCTACCGATTATGGATAAACGGTACAAAGAAATCGGTATTCTGAAGGTATAATAAAAATATAATTGAGTTATTTTGAATGAGACAATAGATATCGAATTACTGATGCGAGCTTGGTGCAGATTATCGTGTTGGGTTTCAACGCTATCAAGCAGTGTTTGGTGGACATACAGACGAATAACTTAAGGTAGATCGCGTCAAAGTGACGTACGCGTGAGATTTTACACGAGCCGCGGCGTCTCTATGTTCTGCAATAAACGGAAAAAGTCGAAAACTTGAAAAATCTCTTAGACAGGCAGGTGAAGATTTATTTGAAATTGTCTACACAGTGTGTACACCTTTCGATCCAATAAATTACATCTCGACGTAAGATAATTAATTAAAGTTCACACGTGGCTTGCGCTCTTTCTAAAGTTTACACATACATACCAAATCTTACTGGTAACAATATAAGATACTTCTTTTTGTTTCTAGCACAATGCGTCCATTCGTAAATTTTCCGATCCGTCTGTCTATCAACATCATCATCCTCATCATCATCATCATCATCATCCGTCTACCGATTCCTCAAGTTCGCCTCGAGACACTCAAGTCTTTCCCTTTTCCTTGTTTTGCGGTAACGTATTATTTTTTTGCGTACTGCTCGTCAAGGTCGTCGCGGCCGTTGTCGTGTTGTTCCGATCGCGCAACAATCGCACGATCTCCCGGTGCTTGACGTTTATCGCCGACGACAATTTGGTCCGGCGAAACACGTCGTTGTAGATGCCCGTGGCTATCTGAAAGTCTCGGCAATCTTGCGGGCTGTGGGCGATCGACCAAACGCCCGCTATCGTGTCGATACCTTGGCACACTCGGCACGCACCTGCGTATAATCGTTGTAGAACTTTTTTTTTTTTTTTAAGAAGTTCCTGTTAGAGTTTCCTCGCGATTAGATACTCGCCGAGGAGGACGCGCTAAATATTACTCGGCCAGGCGTCCGCACCTGCGAACACCGCTAATGACTTCGTGCGGTTGTCGACGGCGACCAAGGAAAACGGCGCACCCGGTGCGAAGGGTGCGTATCCAGTCAGATTCCAGGCCGGGTCCAGCAAACCCTGATGCACAGGAGGCGGTGACAGCTTCGCCAGCGTCGCGTTGATGGTGTGATTCGTCACCTGCATGTCAATCCGCACTCCGCCCTGCGTCGTCACCCACGATCCTGATATCTTGCAAGGTAAGCCTGTCCCGAAGAGAAATATATCCATCAATCAATACGGCGATATTTTGTTAACACTCTTTGTTCTAAGCCCGAGTATAGGTCGGGGTAGCGCGCAGACGACAACTGCCATTTCATACATTTCCGCTGCTTTTAAAGTGCTTTTTTTACACTTAAAATTGATTGGTTGCTAAGTTACAACAACATACATCAACAATGAACATTTTTTAATAGACATCAAAATTGTCCAGGATCCCATTAATAAATCATCTTTAAGGCCTAGGCTTCAAAGTGTTAATATAGAAGTGTGTTTATATCTATAGATATATGTATCAAAAATTATTTCCCTGATATTTTTTTTACATCTCCCTCTCTCTCTTTCTCTCTTTCTCTCTCTCTCTATATATATATATATAAGAGAAAAGAGAAAGAGAATATATATATTTTTTAATTTTACCTTTAATATCTAAGAAGAAATATTTTCTTAATTGAGCCTCAAAACAAGTTCCGAAATTTTAATATATGTTATAGAGTTCTCTTTATACACACACATACATATACATTAAAGAGGAAGCTTTATATATAAGTTTAGAAATTCTAAATAATAACCTTCTATTTGCTCGTTTTCCGGCCGATCCGATCTAATCTCCTCCAACTCGTCTACGATCTTTTCGAGTATCTGATTGGCGACTTCCTTCGTTTCGTTCAACATCGCGGAGACATTTGCGCGTTGGCTTTCCGCGCCTTTCGTCGCCCCGATCACGGACGAGGAGCGATCCTCGTGCGTCACCTTGCTATTCGCGGTCCCTTCGTTTGCTTTACTCCTGTATCGTTCACGAGAATTTCGAGCAGTCTCCTTTTCATTATTTCTCCCAACCATCGTCTGCTCTCGGTCGGCAAGCAGAATATGTTCAACCGGCGAATTGAGGATCGATTGAGAGACGTGTTCGTTGACCTTGCGCATGGGTAGCCTCAATAAGGGCGCAACAGGGTAAACATATTCGGACACTGGCGCGATTACGCGTCCACCATTCTTCCCATTAGCGACGTACACGTTCAAAGTGCCGGGGACTTTGCGAAAAAAATGCGGTGCACTCGTCGACGACCCGGTCTGTACTTGAACGTAAGATTCGACCGGGTAGAGCACCTCCATCTCTTCCGGCTTAACCACCTCAGGCTTTTCGCTCACGTACAAGCGATGTACAGGGCTCGAAGGATTCTGATAACGTGGCGCTTCGCCGAGAACCCGGTCGGCCTCGAGTCGCGGGTCGAAGACGCTGTTCTCGTCAGTGGTGAGAATCTGCGGGTCTGCGTAGGAATCCATCGGATTCTCGCTAGAAGATTCTGCCCCGTCGACAGGCGCGTTCCTCCCGGGCTGGTCGATGGTCTCCTGAAGTTGACCGAATTCTGGGTCTTCCTGAGGGACGTTGGGGATGTAATACAGACTTCCAGGCTTGACCTTCTGATCGGTGAGGATTGGCAAGTACGTAGGCGCGTAACCGATCCCGTTGTCGTCGTCTGTTTGAGCGATCGCAGGGCGATCGCCCTCCCAGGGTCTCAAAGATTCGATTGGATCTTGATCGTCGGTTAGATCTTGATCGTGGTAGCTTCCGTTCGCGAATTGCTGCGTGAGTGAGCGATTGGCAAATATATCGTTGCTCAGGACGGAACCGTTCGAGATCTGTCGGGTGATCCTTTCGATGCCCGTCTCGTCGGTTTCCCCTTGTCTCGTTCCCTGCACAGAGAAAAAGATTTCTTTGGACTTGATAACATTTTTTTAAGATGGCTGTGTGACAAGGAGCCTTAATTAAATTATGATTCGTGATAATTCGTAGATTTTTTTCAACTATTATATATTCCTACGTTCTTCTTAAAGTTTTTTAAATTTGTCTAGAGCTTGGCCAAACGATGTTTACTTCTATCGCGCTAACAATTATCTCATAGATCTGTAACAGCGGAGGAATACATCCTGAACAGACGAATGAATCTTACCTACCTTAACGCGTTTCCTCTTACGCAGCCAAGGATGACGCTCCTTGTGTCGTTTCAGTCCGCGTCTGCGTTTACTCCTCATTCTTCTCCGCGTTCCTTCTCGTTTCGGTGATTTGCTCGGCTTTCTCGAGCTTACTCGCGGTAACTTGAACGCGCTTCCCGTCTGACCCGATGAGCTCTTCATCGTGACCGAGTGATTACGACGACGAGGCTTGCTCAGATCTACCAGCTTCTTCATATTGCGCTGCAGCTGTGGCGACCTGAGAGCCTCGTTCGCCAATTTCCGCGCCAAGAGCTGAGTTCGCCTCCGCTCGGATTCATCGGGCCCGGCTTTCGGATTTTCGGTATCGTTCGATGAACTCGTTCTCTTCGCGATCACCCCATCGATACGGGTTATCCTATCCTTTTCGCGAACGTTATTCTTCCGCATGCCGAAAGGATCCCTCGCAGGCGGGACAACTGATTGCTCGGCGCGCGCGTCATCGAAAATCACCCTCACTAGTAACGGTATAATTATGACGAGCCTGTTTCAGCGGAGGGAAAGAGTTTCGCGTGTGTATACCGTATTCTCCTACAACATTAATTACACGGAGAGAATCTTATAATAAAAACTACCATCGAACTTTGTAGCCGCAGAACATATCGATATTCCGCTTTAATTTTTTGTTTTACCTTCATTTTTCTAATTCATTTTATATATGCGACTGTGAAGGATCTTTTCCTTCGTTAATAAGTGATTATTATTATTTACCTAATTATCTTTCCGTTTCATACGAATTATTTTTATTTTACGAATATTTGTCGGATAAAATTTGTCGGATGTAATTTTTCGAAACTGAAGTAGACTATTTTGAAAAATTGACGTTGCTTCTTAGCAAGATAAGCTGTACATGACAGATCTATTTCTGCACTTCTAGGAAGACATGGTAAAGTTGGAAAGGATTTGCATGAAAAAAAGAAAGGCCATAATATATTCTCTCCGTGGACGATAAACACTTGCCAAGGATTGCACGGTGCCAAGAGTACCTGTAGCCTCTGCCTGTGCTCCTCGGTATCATTAACAGCATCCGCCGCTCGTCACGAGAAGATCCCTCTCACTTCTCGACCGCCCTCGGGATGAATCTCGGGTTTACGTCTCGATCGTAATAAGCGCTCCGAGCCGCGCGTGTTGGCGCTTCATCGACGGGGGCAAGAGAGATTGCGCGATCCTGACTGTATTCCACACCGTACTCTGTAACCACATCGAGGGCTCCGGTGGCGAGAAGTCTGAGGCAGATATATAATCGAGATGCAAACGATGTTTTCTTCTCGCCGATCTCGTTTTGTTGCGGATCACTTCAGGTCTGTTCGTTTTCGCTGCACCGCCGAACTAGTGCAATAAGTTGAAGTGAGTAAACATATACTTGTCTCGCTTCAACTTATTGCACTAATTTAGCCGTGTAGCGAAAACGAACAGACCTCTCGTTACGTTTGAAGATGTTCGTACGTGCACAACAAAATGGACAAAATCGTGAATTTAATTTCCTCTTTTGTTCTTTTTTTAATTCGTTTCCAATGCGATTTCGACAGTTTGGCGATATCTTTGACAATTTTAACTAAAGGATGCTACGAGTTTTAAAATTCATCGGATATAATGATAGCATCTACTTTTATTTTATCCCAATTTGATTTTATGCCTTGCCTTTATCACGAAGTGAATTTTGTTACCCACCGAACGCGACGATTCGACAGTATCCCTCGAAATTTCAATTTCGAGTATTCTACGAATCTACGACGTTTATTGGATACAATGAACCAATTAACGCACCGATTCATTCCAAAGCACGTCGTAGTTTCCGACATCTTCGCGGCACGGATTCGAATCAAACGTCGGGTCACGATTCCGGCGAAGTCTGGCACTCGCCGTCTGGACGATCTCGAGCTTTTACGTGATATTAAGCCGTTTCTACATTGTATCGGACTCGATACGCAAATAGATCCCATCGGCGCCGCCGACGATCTAGGTGTCGGCGCGTAACGAGACGTCACAGCTGATCAGTAGCGGAGGGATTGTAGCCGACAGAACGCGGCCTGCTCCGCACGGTATCGATTTGGATCCGCAGAGAAATCCCTGGACAGGCGTAGCAGGCATCGATTATTATTAGAAGCGGCCGAAACGATCGACCGTCGCGCGACGAATCAGCACCTACATCCCGTGTAACAACGCTTCCGCAATGATCCGCGCTCCGATTCACGCGAATGCGCGAAATGTGAAGACAACAGGTCCGTCGCGGGATTCATTGGGTGTTTCACGGCACTTGGCTAGCGAGTTTTTTCGCGAAGTTCTTTGCTTCGTAAAGAACGGACAAGGTGCGGAAGAGGGATCAAATTAAATCTGAAAGCCAACTGAAAGGCCGGGAATGTGATTTATCTTAACTCTTTAAGCGCCACGTTCGCGCTTTAGGCGAATTGAGAAGTAAACTCGCTCGAAAGAAAGTGAAACTGTTTTTCTCCTCATTTTCATCAATTATTCAATAATTTTTAATTTTCATCAATTATTGCACAATTATAAGTAATTATATAATTAATTATAAAATGAACAATTATAAAATATATTAAAGAGTGAGTTGGAGGATCTTACTTGAATGTGGTCTATGATAGACACCAACAAGTGCATCAATTTTTTATATTTACACAGTAAAAAATGGTTACACAGATTTATGTTGATAACTAAAATTTCCACTGAAATTTTTGCGTTGCTTTAACAAAATGAATATATTAGTAAGGTAACCATGTTAATTTAACGTATATTTGTGTTACTTTATCACTACCCCTTTCCCGCATGTTAAAGTAACATAAGAATTTCGGCGGATTTTTATTTACATAAAATTTTTTGCTCTATATACGACACTATCTCCTCGGCTGTACCCCATGCTGAATGAATGAAAATAATTGTGACAAATACTGTGTGGGGCGCTCGACCGGAACACGACAAAACACAATATCTTGAAATGTAAACATTTTGACGTGCGTGTATGTTTGACAGACGCTCGTTTTGCCCGGGTGCAAGCGGCGCGAACAGAAGGAGGCCTGCGAAGATCCGAACGATTCTCGCTTCGAAGCTGAAGAGGACATCGATATCACCTAGAGGGGACATCGAGAGGATACTGCGGCGTCACGGCGTCGAGGTAAGTGAGAATAATAAATGATCGCGCGGGCGACTTTCGGCGCGGTGCCGACGACGATGTCGAGGACGTCGTCGAGGACGGCGACCGCGAGGCAGAGCAGAGGAAGCCCCCTCGAGCAGAGGAGGCAGAGAAGAGAAGAAGAAGCGGCGCTCGGGCATCGGGACGCCTTGCCGCTGGCATTGGTAGCAGTCTCGAGATAGCCGTCGGCTGGCTTCCTCACTGGCTCGGGCGATTTATTCGGGGATTCCTAGGTGGCCGAAGTGGCGAGCGACCGACCGACGACGACAACGACGACGACGACGTTCGCAAGTCGGCGAAGAGGATCGTCACGCTCTCGTTCTCGGCAGCCGGAGAGACAGAGAGAGAGAAAAAGAGAGAGAGAGAGAGCGATCATCTCGCGCACGTAAGCCGATCGTTTCCTTTTACGCGCTGAAACCTGCGATCGAGGGTGGCGAGGGAAAGGGAGAAAGAGAAAAAAGGGGAAATAGAGAAAGAGAGAAAGAAAGGGAGAGAGAAAGAGAGAGAGAGAGGACCGGGGAGGTCAGTGCACATATACACACTGTGCCTCTCTTCTTTCTCCCCCGAACGCCTTCTTCCTTCCCTGATCGCGTTTCCTCTTCTGGCCGCCTCGGTCTCCCTTTCTTCACCGTCTCCCGCTCGTGTCAGCTTAGCTCGTCGTGCTATTTTCGCGCGAGTGTGTTGTGCAAGTGTCGAACGCGCGTTAAGGCGGCAATTCCGACGTCCGTACAGCTCGTTCGATAGGTCGAGTCACCGTCTTCCGCTTCGATTGTCGAGCTGCGCTCGTCTCGCCCCATCCGGTTCACCCTCGCGCGTTCCTGTTCTCGGATATGTACGCTGTGTTGTATAATGTCTGAGTGTGCAGGTGTGTAAGTGTGCAGGTATGCTTGTGTTATTGTATACGTGGGTGTGTGTGTGTTTGTGGATGAGAGAGATTTACGAGAGATCGTTATGTCGCTATGAATCGCATTGTCGGGGCGCGTATTGTCGCCAATAATCGACGACAGTCGATTGGGAAATCGGCGCGATCGGTCTCGGCCGAGGCCGTTCTTCGACGCTGTACACAGAGGCTGATTGCTGTTTGTTCGTGACAGTGCGAGCGTGACGAGCGGAGTAAGATGTAGTTTTCCGTGTCTCGAGGGGGGTTTAAATCACACTGACATGTCGCTCGCAGAAGTTCCTCACCGATTAATACATCGGCTGCCAAATGCGAGTTATAGCATCTTATAGCTGGCGCGCGGGAAGAATTCCGCTGCTCCGTGCGCCAACTACGAGTTAACTCGCGTAGATACATGTTTTTTGTGAGCGACAGTTGGAAATATCACATATATAATTAATATAATTCATTTTCTCGCCAAATTTTAAATAGTAATAATAATTTGTTAAATATAATTAGCGATAATATATTCTTTTAACTTCTCAGAACGTATATAATTATAATTATTTATTAAATACAATTAATTACAGCATATTTCATTGAAGTAACATTGATTTTGAAATGACGTTACCAGATTGATGCATAGAAAATTGAAGAGAAAGTGTCGTTTGGTTGGAGAAACGAGAGAGAGAAATGTGTCGGTGATGTCGCGGCGCTTATTTTCGAACAAGAGTAGTAGCGCCCGCGCGCAATTATCGAAATTGCGATGAGCGACGCGGTGGTCGGATGTGTCGGCGTCGGTGGTGCGTAATTTTACGATGCTCGGTCTATTCGTCGGACCGTCCGCTCTGTTCCAGATGACAGATATAAAATGCTGACATCTTGCCATGCGGAAGCGTACGCGAGGCGCGTAGCGAATTTTCGCGATAGTCCTCTTGGCGGAGCTGCCCGGTCGCTGGGACGTGCGAGCAAGTATTCCGCTTAAGCACACGACAGATGCCGATTAATAATGCCGTTAATTAGTAAAGTCTGGAATTCGGTGTGTCGACGCGGACTAAACGCCTGTTTGTGTCAGCTCGAGTTTACCGAGTTTCACGTTTAAGCAGCACGAATAATTCGTCTAATCGAGCGGACTTGTGTTCCGCAGCGGGTTTTCAACTCGCAGAAGTAACGAACACGTGCAACGTGCGGATCCTGTGTTTACAGTGAAAATAAAGTACGTTGTATTTTACTAGCTACTTCCTAACGCGATCTCATAAATTTCATGGCGCTTATCAAAATCGAAGCTTCGTTGGGGCAAAGTACATTCTCCGGAGTTATAACCGAGCATGAAGCGATTATTTATCACACGTGAAGCACTTTCTAAATTTCTTAGAGTGAAATCTCATTCAGAACAAGTGGCGATTTACCCGAAACGTTGATGAAAAAATTCGAAATCGTAAGAGTGAACTATCCGAAACGTTGATGAAAAAATTCGAAATCGTAAGAGTGAACTATCCGTGCAGGGAAAAAAATTAATATCTATTCAAGAATCAGAATTCTCACATATATGTATAAACAAGAATATATATTCTTATATGAAAATAAAATTTGCTTATATGAAAAAATTCTATATAATTCCACTAAAAATATTATATTCTTATCATATTCTTATTATTATATAGTTCCACTACAAATATTACATTATATTCTTATTATATTCTTGTTATTCGAGCATAATTTTTTTGAAATGGAAGAAAAAATATTGGATAGACGTTTCACACGAGAGAATGCTTCATTTGATTCGAGGGTAAAATTATTCCTGTGGCGACAGAATACGTCAGATTCAATTTCGATGCTCAATCGAATCTAGTGAAAATATTTACTCGATGATTCAGAGCGGAAAATTCACTTTGTATGAGTGAACGATCCCTCGGATTCGAACAACTCGCCACTTTGTTCTTCGAGTTAGATTTCTCTCTAGGAAATCTGGCGAATATATTCTCTGACAAATAATCGCTCCGTAATTTTACGCAACAATACACACAGCAACAATTGTCTCGCTCCGGTGGCTAAAAATTAAGAGCACGGACTCGTCTCACCAGAGAGAGAGAGAGAGAAACAAGGAGGCGGCCAAGCGCAATCGCGCGTGCAGCATGAAATTTCCGGCCAAACGAAGTCCCACATAACTCTCGCCGTGCCTCCTCAAGGTACCTCATAAAATAGCCGTACTATTTTCCTGGCACGGTTTCCCGGAGTCAAGCGTCCAGTGAATCAAACTGTGGGAAGGCCAAGTTTTTAGTTTCGTGTAAACAGAGCCCCGCGCCCTGCATACGCCGCGACGCATCACGCGGGGAATTCGCGTGGAGGATCTCGCTCGGCCGGATTCGATCTACTTCGAGGTCGATCGAAGTTCGTCGACGGTCCCGGTTCTTTCGGCGCGTCGGACAGAAAACGCAGCAGGTCAATTAACAAATTACAATACAGCTCGGGGAGAGTCGTTTATAGTTGTTTACAGTCAGACCTGATTGCGTTTCTCGCGAGTGCGCGTCTTCCCGGTTATTTTGAACGAAGATCGTTGGACGGGGGGGGGGGGAAGGAGAGCCCGTTAACTTTTATCCGAAGATGATCTGTTTTAATCGGACCGCACTGCCAGGAGCTGTAAACCGCTAATCTTTGATCGCGACCTGCATTCGTCGGGACGAGATCTTCTCCTCCTACGATATTACATCATGGCGGGGCCATGTGTTTCGGCCGCGTAAAGTGGCGGAACAAGTATCTCGTCCGGTGTGTGTATCTTCGCTTCGAAAACATCCCCGGGGAATTTCGAATCGCCCTCGTCATCGTCATTGCGCCATCGATCGCGTTGACGAGCGCGGGAAAATCGCGACCGTGCAATTGAGCAGTAGATAATTACCGCTCGTCGGAGACCGAGTTCCATCCGCGAAACGATGCGGGGAAGGAGAAGCTGTAATCCAGCTCGCGTCTTCTATTGATGAATCAGCCCGGCGCGCATCCTTCGATCCCGCGAACTCTCAGCGGGATCTGTCGAGGGATCGAAATCGAATGGCGGAAGTGACCCGATTAGCGGCTAAACAGAAGAAAATGCGGCCAACACCGCGACAAGCCGGCGGAGCCAGCCAATCGCGACAGGCGGCTGCGAGTGTTGCGTGTCGGAAATAGATCTCGCTCAAACTAAAGGTTGATCCACTGACGCTACTTTATTCATGCGTGCATTACGTACGACTTATCGCGGCTGGCTGACTGTTAGGTAATCAATTACGGCACCCGACGACAGAATCAAGGACTGTCGTAACCGCCGCACGCCGAAATCCCGCCGCGTCGTTCTTTCGTTTCAAATGTTTGCATACCCGAGAAAAATGTTTATGTGTAATCATATCAAATTATATACAATTATATGTGTGCTATAACTATAATAAATGTGTATTATAACCGTGTTTTAATGAAAACGTCGGGACGCTATTGACTTTACGAATTACGAGCGACCGAAAATGAAACAGATTCGTCGAGTTGTCTCGTTTTAAGAATTGGATTGTTTTACCCATTTTATCGCGCAACTCTGGAACTTTCATCGTATAATTTTCAGAGCTTTCAATTGAAGCGAATCGGGACAATTTATTACTGTGCTTTCTTTCGTCAGGTAAAGCGCGCGTACAGTTTGCGGCTGGCTGAGGCAGTTATATCGCGAATTTGATTAAACACTTCGGATGTAGATCCAAAACGGATACTTGGCAGTGCGATTGATGATAATTTCGAAGAGATTCCGCGGACAATTTCGTCGAGAACTTCCCGGCTCTCTTCGATGTAGATAACTTACCTACCGGCTGAAAGACAGAACGCCGAGGATCAGTTCCATCGGTCCTCGAGTTTACCTTGGGAACTCCTCAGCATTGCGATTGTGGCTTTGAGATGGCAGTACCGCGGTGATATGACAGTAGCACTTTTCCTTACCAAATTTACAAGTTGAGAAGGTTTGCGTTATTAACAGAAACAGAATATATCTTTCTTACGTTTAACCGTTAATACGTTGCAATGTAACTATAGTTGTAGAAATTTCAGAAAAAATCGTTTCTCCCCATATTCCGCGGATTTCTTCGGTTTTTTTCCCAAGGATATAAAAATTTGTCTAGAAAAATGCACGTGTGTTAGGTCGAAACCTGCCATATTTACTTTTTCCGTAGGAGAAGGTAAGAAACTAGAAAAATTCACGGAAAAATGAGGAAAAACGGTCTTTTCTTCAAAATTATATTATATATTAATCAATTCAGACCATCTTTTATTTATATCTTTACATCTATCTGTTTCAGAATAATAATGTAACATTGAATATACAACGACATGGCATTCAGTTCGCGAATGAGCACAACGTCCAAAAGGAAAAAAGGTATGGAATTTTGTACTAAATTCTAGTCTGATTACTTATGATTTTTATTTTATTTAAGTATTAATTTGTTATTGTTCCAAATATTTTTTTTGTTTGAATGTCTAACATACTTTAAGTTCAATATCATATCGGAGCTAAAGTTAGAAAAAAAATTAAAAATTGACTCTTGTAAATTTATGTCGTACTTGAGTGGAACGAGAGAAATAGTGAAAACGTTGAGGTCCTCACATGTTTCTATTATCTGTTCGTTATAGAATTTTCGTTGGAGCTAAGTCGCACCGTCACCAGCGGGACTAGGATTCAGCGGGAAATAACCGAAGAAATCTTGCGTTCCACAGGCAGCAGGGTGAGTCACGACTTCGTAATTTTGATAAAGAAAAAAAATTAAATTCACTCCACGTTTTTCGAGGAGGAACTCAATAAGCAAGAAATCACACAACGTTATTACAATGATATTTTATAACGTTTTCAAATATGTAGTTGTTAATGTTATATACAACGTCATTGTTAACAATATTTGACTCAAACATTATAAACAATATTTCTACACTATGATTTTAACATTTAGGAATATTATATTATCAAGTAACAGTTTAAAAACATTCATGAAATATTATGTCAAAATATTTATGTGTGGAAAATTCACATGAAATCAATCTTTTGAAAGATTAATTTGATGTTTCTTGTTTACTGGGAAGAAACGGGAGAGGGATAAAGTGAACGAACAGTCCCGCCGCTGGGATTCGGTCGTCGGCGACGACGAATCGATGCTCGCGTTGGATTAGTTTATATGAAAGCGCGGCGATATCGCTTATTTACACGATGAGGAGAGCGATTTATATCGCGGTGTCCGAATACGCGGTGTTGAATACGCGGAACTGAAACAAGTGACGTTTGTCACGCGCGGATGAATGATACCGGCTTTGATGGACCATCATGTAAAACACGCGGCCACCGTTGAACAATTGCCCAGGAAGCAGCCAATAACCACATGTTTTGTCACACCGTCGCTTTCGGGGTGCTCGAGCGAGTGTAGAACGAAAGTAAAAATACGCGAAACTCTGCCCCTTTTCGCCTCCTGTCAAGAGCGCGTCGTATCCTTGGAAAAGCGGCTTGTTTTTTTCTTTTTTTTTTTCTTACACACTTTTCCCCTCGTCATCGGTGCGATCGGAAAAATCTGGGAACCACCACTGATCGAAACGTGTGGCTGAAGGCGAAATGCGCGGAGGTAGATGGAATACCTGGTCCGCTGCCAAAAGTCGAAAGTCTACGCACCGACGCTGTCGAGCGCGTCTTCGTCGTTCGCGCTGTCTCTTCTCCTCCTTTTTATTCCCCCCTTTTTTGCGCTTTTCTTTTTCGTCTGCTGCCCGTTCCCTTTTCTCGCTTTCTCTCTCTCTCTCTCCTTCTCACAGTCCACGCGATTTTTTTAACTCGCTCTCTTCTGCACAAGATGCACCGCTCGCGTGTCCCGGAATAACGCGGCGTCCGCGGCTGCGCCGCGGCAGCATCTGGACATCTCGTCCTTCAGTCCTAATGGGCACGGCGCTTAATTAATCGCCCGACGTGCTCCGTCCTCGAAACGTCGCGTGTTGTAATTGGAGGAGGACTTTGATCTCAATCCATCGTGCGTGGCGCGACGTAAGGTGTAATAAGGGATCACGAATGACGGGTCCGCCGGTACAAAGCGGCTCCGGCCGCGTGTTACACGAGCTCGAGTATATAAAGTCGCGCGCTATGTCGGATACCTAATCGCCGGATAATTCCGAGCGAATCGTCCTTCGAGTTGGGTATGACTTGGCCGACGTTATTATTATTCCCGTCGAACGACAAATCGACGAGTTTCTCGGATGTCCGAAACGACGTTTACTCGCGAATAGATCGATTATTTTTGTGAAGATCAAAAGAGACAGGCGGCCGAGGTGTCGCGGATTTGTCGGCTCGAAGGTCTCGTCGTTAAAAATTTTTACTACCTCATTCGCTTTATTTAAAAATATCCCGGGTTTGCAATTTCCGTCGGATTTTATCGGCTGAATGCTTTTACGAATAGGACGTTATAAAAATACGCGCGTACGGAGAAAATGTTGAATTGAACGAGGTTGGGTGATTAAAAGATGTAAATTAAAAAAGATGGTTAATTTTGTAACCGAAGAACATATTGACATTCTGGCTTAACTCACACAGGGAAAATGTTGTAGTAAGAAGTTACTGCAAAAGTTTGTAATGCTGGAATATACCGGAATTATCATCGAAATTACTACGTGTGTTGTAGTCTTTAGTGATGTTTTATCATGCGTACACATCCGTAAAATCGCAAAATATTTCTATTCGAAAGAAGCTATAATTAATATTCTCCTCATGTGAGTCCACGCAATTATTACCGTCTCTTTCTGACGCGAAGCCTTTGTCGGAATCGGCCGCCAAACAGCGAAAGTTTATTTTAAATCGGTTCAGTTGTCCCGTTCGATGAAGCTTTTGTGTAACGTGCCCTATTATTATTGGCCGGGCGCATATATCCTGTACGTTTGCTTTGATGAGGCGTTTATGAAAATGGAGGGTACGGGTAAACTATTTTTAATACAGAGAGAGAAAGAGAGAGAGAGAGAGACCGGGGACAAAGTCCGCGGGGTTTTACGACGGGCGATTGCCCGGCGTTGATGGTTTTTATTCCGGTCTATTTTTGCCCACCTCTCGCTCTTTCCCCCGCCTTCTTCCCTCCTCTCTGTATCTTTGTATGTACCCTCAACAACGGCCAGATGCGTTTATCGGCCGGCACTGAGTTATATTACGAGCGATCGCGAATTCCGCGCGCGAAATGCACGCGTCTGGCGCCTCTCTCGGCGAGACCTCGGAGGAATTTTCCGAAATTGCCGTTACAAACAGCGGCAATAATTGCTGACCGTTGTCGTACGTGCGGATAAAGTTTCTATGTTTGCACATGTACAAGTTTATAATTAAATATTTCAGAAACAATACGGTAAAAATTATATTGAAAAGCAATTGCTCACTGTTAATTCTGATTAACTTTTATATCATATATATTTTTTTAAGGATCGAGCTTATCAACGAATAGCCAGTGAATTGTCGGTCTGACAAAAATCTGTCGTTAATAATTCTACCGGTTAATTGTCGATTAGATTAATGGAATTTCGAAGAAATCATCCCTTAACTAGAATTCGACGGGAGTCAACCTAAAAGTCGGGGAGCACTCTTGGGAACCGACGAACGCGCGTCAAAGACGCATTACCGTCTCGCTACCGCTCTAAATTGTAAATCAATAATGGCCTTGCATTGTCGTCGAATCACTTCGGGGTTCCTCTTCGAGGCGTCTTAACGGTCGTTGTAAATCAGCGGCGAACGGCTCCGCGGAACAAAACGTTGACGCCGCGCAACGTTAGTCCATTATTATATGCCGCGTTCTTGCATAAAAATATGCAACGCCGCGACACCTCGCTCTCATATTTTTCCCCCCTCAACCGCCACTGGCACAGTTAACCGCCGGTCGAAACGTCGGATGTTTAACGCCGTCGCTCGTTCACATCGTTTTTCATTGCAGCTCTTTATCGCGCCCGTACATTGCCAACAATGCGTCATGCACTTGTTTACGAGGGGCTTAACCGTCCAGAAGGGCAGACCGCCTCTTTTTAAACCAACATTGTGTCAAGAATCGCTTGATTTATCGCTCGGGACGCACGCGGCCGCTGTTGCAGACGAGGGGTTTTCGAAGGTCCGCCTGATAATAGGCAAAAAATAACTGCAAACACACGTTCGATTCCTCGATTATCATCGGTAGATGATCTGGACTCGCGGCGGTCGATATTCAATTCTCGTGATATTTAATTCTGCAGTCCAAAAGTGCCGATAACGCGCTTCCGTCTGACTCACTACTCTCTTTCACGAGAATAGCGGGGAATCGCTACTTTTGCGCCCGATTTACACTTTATCGTGCCGTTTAAACGGCAATACACCGCACCGAGTCCCTGGCGCGCACGTGCGCCCGCCCCAACTATTGCCTCACGATGAAATACTCCGACCAGGAATATACGAGCAAATAATCGCGCGTCATAAGCCGGCCAAAAGCGGCGCATACGTCTTATTCATCGTTCCTAAATTCTAATTCGTACGTCGCGTGGCCAGGATACTTCGAGCACCATCAATTACGCGGCTCGATGTGCGCTAAATAAAATGCACGCGCTCTCGATCTCAAGTTATTTATCGCCGGAAGGATTATTTATCGTCTCTTGCGGGATCTCACATCGATTATCGCGCGCATCGCGTGATAAATGGAGCGCGCGGAATCGTGAGACGAACTTTGCGCGCGCGTTCTGACGTTCCGGCATCTTTTCCCTTAACATATTTCGTCATTTTGTAATTTTACGTGCATATTACATTGGGTTGTTGACAAATTCTTTTATGAGAAAGTTCTTCTAAAAGACTTGAAAAGATCCGAAAGATTATTATAATTAATTAGAGCCATCATATAAGTTGGAGCTGTTATAAATAGAACTATTATCCTTATCATATTTTAAAACTAGTTGTTTTTTTATCGAAAACCTAATATTATTTTCTCCAAATAACACTGTCTTTCTCTATCAAACAACATGATATATTATACACGTAACAACAATATTTTCATTCAAGCAAAATGATGTTTGACATTAAATTACATTGTTTGCATTAAAAAAATCCAAGTCAAAGAAAGACGTATCTAATGCGAAATCTAAAGGAAAGCTCTTTCTCTCGGTCGTCTCCTCGGAGCTGGAAAATTCGACGTTACCGCGGGAATCTCCCGATGCGACCGCGAAAAATCGTCTCGGGCGTATTTCGCCGGTCGACGAGCGCCGAAAACGCGACTTCACGCGCGCGACGCTACGGCGATTTGGGTCCGTGTACTCCGTGTTCTAAAGATGTATTGGAGAAGTGTAAGAAGGGTAAGCTATTTCTGGTCGTGGGAGCCGAGAGAGAGAGAAACCCGTCGTGCAAACGGCTCTTAGCCACTTCGCCACGCCGTGAGTAGTCCTCGCTTTCGCCGCGTCTCTTCGCCGATACACACTTTTCATGCGGGGGGCGCATCTCGCGGAAAGTCGAACGATGTGAGTGTGCAGTGTGCGGTGCAGTGTGAGGGTGAGAGAGAAAGAACGTTCAGTCGGCGAGGGAACGCTCCTCGGAGGGACGACGACGACGACGACGGTGGAGCGGAGTCAAGCGGAGAACGAACGGCAGCCGGCCGTCCTCGATCGAGCTGAGAATGACATCGCGACTTCGACTACGGTTCAGGAACGAGTGTTCGCGCGGTGGCTACTTCTACGGTTCCTAATTCCTCAAGAATTCGGGATAATTTGCAACTCGAGATAATTCTCGATCGAGAGAGAAAGAATTCCGTCGTCCGGGTCGAGAGCTTTCGTATCGCGACGGACGTGAAGTCGGAAGCGAATTTCCGTTCGAAATCTTCCTCCTTCTCCTCCTCCTCTCTGCGAGAATTGTTCTTTTCAAAACGGCACCCGTGAAAGTTGGCACACGAGGAAGATACACGAAGAAGAAGCGAGAGATCGAGAGATCAGTGCACTGCGTGTCCCTTCTTCGCGAGGGAGGGAGAGGAAGACCTCCCTCCGAGAAGCTATGGCCAGGGTCGCGCGAACGCCCGGTACGCCCGACGGATCGCTGAGAGACATCGAGCCTAACGGACGACGATAGCGCGGGCGGGGTGCATCGAAGTCGCGATCCTCCTCGTCACCGGGATGCCAAGTTTCTACTAGCTGTGGTTGTCCGCGTCACCGCCGCGACGTAACGCTTTCATTGACGGTGCGGGCAGTAAACAATTCGGACATTAATTCCCAAAGCGAGAGCGGCGAATAAATCGACCGATTCATTGTTCCGCGGCGGCGGAAGGAACGCCGGAGGGAGAGCAACTTTCAGAGGCTTTAGAACTCCGATGATCTCCCGACTCGGCGGCTCGTCGAGCTCCCACTGAGCCGTGGAATTCTCGGGCGCTCGAACGAGAGAGAAAGAGAGAGACCACCCGAAATACCCAAGCTTCAACAAACGGATCGCCTTCCAACGCGATCGATCATTCACCGCTCCGGTTTTCGAGAGGTCGCGAGGCGCCAGACGAAGATTCCTCCAGAATCTGGCCCCGGATGGTCATCATGATGGAAGGGAAGAGTTAGGTGATCCAAAGTGCTGGAAATTCACGGAGAAAATCCCGGCGCGCTCGAGCTTCGGCACAAAGAAGAAGAATAATCGATCGGAGCACTGGCGACCGATCCGTCGGCGCGGCATGACAATGTCCTTCTGCAGGATCACAGGTAGGAGCCGGGGCCTGCCGAAGCCGAACTACTTCCCGCTGCTGCCGCCGATCAGTCCGGCGGACGCTAAGCGCTTCTGCCGCATCACTGGCAAGTCTTACGGCCTGCCGACCCATCACTACATTCCGGTGTTGTTGGGCGTGCACGCACGCGACAAGTCTAAATGCAGGATCACGAACGCCTCCGGCCTCGGGCCGCATCACTACACCGCCGGTCTGATCGTCGGCGAGAAGAAGAGGCACGTGGTGCTCAAGGACTACCGTTACATCTTCCCGGTGCTGGAGGGCGAGGGCGAGCAGCAGCGGGCGTTGCGCGAGCTCCTCGACGCGAAGCAGACCGACGAGGAGCGCAGCAAGTTCGTGTACACGGTGGAGGAGCGCAGATGCAGCCTGGTGTTCCCGGCGAGGCTCGAGGCCGCCGTCAGGGACGGCGACGTCAGGGACGTGATGCTGTCGCGCGACTGCGACACCGTGCTGCTCAGGCTGAAGCAGGGCAAGAACGTGTCGGTGGACTTCAGGAGTCTCGAGGATTTCGAGAACCTCTACGACGGCCTGGGGCCGCGCGAGGAGGTGCTGAAGGAGCGGGAGAGGCTGGAGGCTGAAGCAAGGAGGAGAAAGCGGAGGAAGCAGACCGCTTCGCTGAATTACGCGAAGCGGATCTTCGAGGAGAAGGAGCGCGTGGCCGACGAGGAGGAGCTACGTCTGGCGAAGCAGCTCAAACTGAGGAGCGTTAAAGAGGAAACGAAGGAAGAAGCCACGGAGGATTGGAAGCACGTGGACGCGGAGCAGGCGAGATTGAGATCCTCCGATATCGCGAACATGTCGCTCAAGGAGGAAGCCGTCGTCTCCAGCGTGCTGGCGGACTGGAATTCGTTCCAGCCCAACGGGAACGTTCCGCCGGGGGTGCCGGTGATCGATAGGATGCCGGTCCCGGTGAGAGTCGTGCCGCAGGAAATCCACCAGGAGTCCACGGTTCTTTGCGGCTCCGTGTGCGAGTCCGTCGGCAGCTTCGAGGCGATTGCGATCGCGAAGCCGCTGACGCCTCTGATCGCGCAACCGGACGTGACGCTGCAGACCGTTCTTCGTGATATCCCCGCGGACGAGCTGCGGGACACCGCGGACGTGAGCGAGAAACTGCTGCGAGCCGGGGCGGTCGAGCGTCTCCCGCGAATGGAGGAGGTTCCCGAGCTGGTGAAGAACCTGCCGTCGGCCGGGAGGAAGACCACCCTGCACAACGTCAAGGGTCTCAAGCTGGACATCAAGTCGGCGGAGAGATTCGTCGCGGGCCAGACGGTGCAGACGCCGTCGGGAGCGATCTTCGTGCCCGGACAGACTCTGCGGACGCCTCAAGGACCCACCTTCGTGCCGGGGCTCACCCTCAACACTCCGGACGGCGGGCCTCTGCTGGTACCCGGACAGATCTTGAGCGAGGCGGACGGCGCGAAGACGCCGGTCTTCGTCGCCGGGCAGACCGTCACGACGGAGCTGGGCGAGCGCTTCGTCCAAGGTCAGACGTTCCGCGGCAAGTTCGTCGAGGGTCAGACCGTGTTGACCGAGGAAGGGCCGAGATTCGTGGCTGGCCGGGTAACGGCGAGCGGGACCTTCGTCGCCGGTCAGACCGTAGCTACTCCGGATGGGCCGCGCTTCATGGCTGGCCAGACTGTCGCGGATTACCGCGGCGAGCAAGTCTTCGCGCCGGGGCAGAACGTGCGGACGGAGGACGGCAGGTACGAGTTCGTGCCCGGCCAGTGCGTCGAGTCGCCGAGCGGCGAGCCCAGGTTCGTTCCCGGACGGACCGTCGCGACCGCCGAGGGAGGTCTGCGGTTCGTCCCGGGTCAATACGTGAGCACGACATCCGGCGATAAACACTTCGTCGCCGGAGTCACCGTGGAGACCGAGGACACCGCGACCTTCGTGCCGGGGATGACGCTGGATACGCCGAAGGGCCCGAAATTCGTGGAAGGCCAAGTGCTGAAGACCCCGGAGGGCGTACTCTTCTGCCCGGGCCGCACCGTCGTCACCGAGAAGGGCTTCGAGTTCGTCGCCGCGAGCAAACCCGATGACGCGCTCTATCGAGACGCCGGCCCGGCCGGAATCGCCGTGGACCCGAAGTCTGCGAGCGCGATGTCGGCCTGCCTGCAGCAGCGGGAGGTCTACGGCCACATGGTGCAGACCGAGAAGGGCATCGAGTTCTTCCCGGAGAGCGTGGAGAACCTACCGGAGGGCAGGAGGATCGTGCCCGGCCAATTGGTCAGCGGCGACCAGGATGGCCCGCGCTTCGTGCCCGGTGTGATGACCGAGGACGGCTTCCTGCCGGGTCAGATAGTCACGACGGAGAAGGGGGAGGAGTTCGTGCCCGGCCAGGTGATCGACACCAGCGGTGGGCCGAAGTTCGTGCCCGGTCAGATCGTAGAGACCAGGTCGGGCAGCAAGTTTGTGCCGGGTCAGACGATCGACACGGCCGACGGGCCGCGCTTCGTCCCGGGCCAGATCGTCGAGACGAAAGTAGGCCCGACGTTCATCCCGGGTCAGGTGATCTACACGGAGGAGGAGGGCTCCAGGTTCGTGCCCGGCCAGGTGGTGGATACCCCGGACGGGCCCAGGTTCGTGCCCGGACGCGTGGTGGAGGCTGGCGAGATGGGTGTGACCTTCGTGCCCGGTCAGATCGTTCAGACCGAGGAGGGGCCCTGCTTCGTTGCGCCCGACCTCATCGACACGCCCGAGGGCGAACTCGAGTTCTCCGTGCAGGGCTTCGAGGTCACGCCCGAGGAACTGCGACTGCTGCGGCCGCAGCACCTGCACTACAACCCCCGCTTTCGTCATCGCGCCGAGACCAGCGTGGACGCCAAGATGTTGCGTGAGCTGTCGGAGGCGGGATTATCCGTCGGCCGGAAAGTCGCCTCGAGTCTGCCGGCGGTGGACGTGGACGTGGACCCGAAGGCGGCGGCCTTGGAGCAGGCCCTCGTTGTGGCTCGGTCGAGGCTCGGTCTGCACGGCGGCACCGCCGTGAAGATGGCCCAAGTCGTGTCCGTGGTTGCGCAACTGGCGAGGAATATAGTCATGCGGCAGCAGCAACAGGATCGTCTGGACACGTCGAAGCTGACTAACGGTATCCAGACGACCGTTGCGGGGAAGGAGAACCGCGCGAACGACGACGACGATGACGAGTCTCTTCGGGGCGCGATCAAAGCGGCGATCGTAGCCGCCGTCCTAACGATGTCAGCGAGCGAGCGGACGACGTTGGAAAACGAGTCGCAGGATCTCGTTCACTCCTCCATCAGCGAGTCTTTCGACACGCTGCTGCGTCAGGACGCAGGTCGCGAGGTCGTTGACCGGACCGTCGACGAGATCCTGAGGATCCTGCTGAGCCCGCAGAACCGCAGCTCCCTCTGTCAAAGCGCGCTCTCCGAGTTGCTGGACACGAAGAACAGCAAAGTGGACATACTGAGGTCCACGGTGATCGGTCAGTCCTTGCAGAAGGACGCCGTTCTCGACAGGCTGTCGATGGTGCTCGAGAACGGCACCGATCTGATCGGCCCGGCCTTCCGCACTGTCTCGAGAAACGACCCCGAGCTGGTATCGCTCGTCCTGGAGAACGTGTCGCGACACGTGGCGGACGTGGCGACCGAGAAGGAGGCCGCGGAGACGGTGTACAGGGCGATCGTCCAGGCGATCCGCGAATCCAGCGAGATTCGTGTGAAGGAGCTGCTGAGTGCCGAAGGGCAGGACGTGCGAGAGATGCTTCTGCAAGCCGTGGGCTTGGCCAGAGCTTTAGGCATGTCCGGGACGGCGAGCAGCCTGCTGGCTGTGATCAGCGATGAGAGATCCACCCAGGCACTGGCCAGCGACCGGGTGACCATGGACGTGCTGAAGAGGCTGACGATCATGCGGAAACTGGCCGAGGAACGGCCGCTCTTCGTGAACGCGCTCGGCCAGTTGTGCAGCGACCCGGAATTAGCCAGGACCGATCCCCAGTTGCGAATCCTCGTGAGGGAGAGCGCGGCGCTTATGATAGTGCCCGAAGAGACGCCTCTGTTGTCCTCGGTAGACGTGCCGACGGCGTTGCTGCACGCCGACAACAGCCTGGCGATGGAGGAATTCCTGCTGAGGAGGAATCACAAGCCCGCGGCGATCTTTATGATCCTCAAGCAGGGCCTGCAGGCGGTCGTGCCCAGGGAAGCCTCCAGGTCGGTGTTGACCGGCCAGGTCGCGTACACTGTCCTCGACGAGGACGGTATACATCACTTCGAGCCACTGCACGTGTTCTCGGCGCTGAGACTCAATCGGCCGGCCGCCCATCGCTTCTCCATGTATTGCTGCCCGGTGGCGAAGGAGGTGGACATTGACGGCGAGCTGATGTCCGCCACCTTCACCGGCACGACCTCGATCACCAGCAGTCTGGACGATTCCCCCAACGGGAGCTCGAACAAGCGGGAGAACGGCAACGGCGCGACCTTGTCCGAACGGTCGGCCGTTTGCTCCGCTAGTAGAGAGAACACGCCGAGCCTGAAGAGATCAAACGTCATCCGGCAAGGTGGAGGCCTCGAGCGGGTAAAGTACACAGAAAGATGCGCTAGATTCGAGTAAATCATTATTCCAATACGTCCATTTTCACTTGGATTGAGTAAATTTTACTTGGATCAAATAGGTAATATTGTACGAGGGTGGTTCAGATATAAACGAGCCTTTTGCAAAAAAACCATATATTTTTCAAAATCAATTCTAATTTACATTTTTCTTATTTTTCTACATAGTCCTCCATCTTATCTATACACTTCCTCCAACGGTCTGGTAATTTTTTAATCCCGGTATCATAAAAAGTTCGCGGACGTGTATCAAACCAATTGCACACGAACTGTTGCACCTCCTCGTTCGTTGTGAAGCGCTGTCCACCAAGGGCTTCCTTGAGTGGCCCAAACATATGGGCCACTCGCATGCGTGGATGTTCTAGAACAGCCCAGTGCTTATCGGCCAATTTTTGTTTTGTTACTGCTGCGGCGTGGGGTCTGGCGTTGTCATGGAGAAGCAACACACTTCGAATGCCGCGCCTTTTTGACCGATAGGCAGCTCGAACTGAAGTTCCTGAAAGATTTCAAGAACAGTTAAGTGCCGATCGTCTTCGATGAGTTCTCGAACAGCCTCGGTGTTCTGCGCTGTGATGCGGGGACGGCGGCAATGTTTTCAACACGCTCCCGTCCTTTCTTAAATTCGTTACACCGCTGCTTCACCCGAGCCCATGAAAGGGTTCTTTCCCCGAACTGTAGGAGTAAATGACGCCGAATTTCAGCAACATTTACATTTCCGTTGCCGAGAAACTTAATAATAATAACACGTTGTGCAAGTGCGGGATGTACCTCTTTCTCGCTCATTGTGATTGCTGCTGAGAGTAAGAAGCACGCGGCGCGCCAACGTTATTACTGCCTTCCACATGACCACCACCCTTCACTGTCCTAAACGTTGCAGATCCCTCACGCCGCCGACGGGCGCGCAATTTAAAAAGGCTCGTTTATATTTGATCCACCCTCGTATTTGGATAATTTATCTAGTAAATATTATTTGATTCGAGTAAAAATATTTGCTAAGGAATATCGGTGTAATTATTTACTTAAATCTAGCATTTTTATTCCGTGTATTAGGAGGATCGAGAGGGACATATTAACGGTCACAGAACGTTGATATTCACGCGTCTCTTGGCGCTTCGCATAAACCGATTAATTCGAGTTGATAATAAATTGGAAACTAGTGGTCTCTTTTATAAAATAGATTAAGATGAGATACGTACAAATGTGTATTGTGGGAGAGAAGTGTAATATTATGATGTTAATTATATTAAATAATAGAAAAAATACGTAAGACTCTAAGGCTCGTATTAATAGTTATTACACACAAAATGTCGATAATTATTACAGCATTATAGTGCGACGTGCCACAGTGGAGGCGCGACACGATACGAACTCGCGATTTTGAACAATTTCAGTCTCAGTCGATACGACCTGATTCCATTTTGCAATTCCCGACTATACCGAAATAAGTGCAATTTCGTTTCACTTGAGGGTATGCCAAGTAAAAAAGAGGTCGAGAATAGCTTTCGACACTCGGCCACACACACATACACAGATTATTCTATTGACGCTGTTTTTGTTACAGGGATCCTCGGAAAATTACGTCGTCGTGAAGGACTACGTCGCGGACACCGATGGATTTACCGTGAGCGTCGGCGACATCGTCGAGGCCGTCGAACATGACGGCTCTACGAAGTAAGCCAATTTTTCATTTGCGACCGCGCGAATAACCTGCGAAAGAGAGAAAGAGAGAGAGAGAGAGAGAGAGAGAGGTGCGCCTTGATCTCGCGCATTGTCATCGCGCCGTCTTCGCATCGCGCTCGGCATAACACGTGGGTGGAAGCTGTTTCGTGGGCGGACAAAATCCACGTGGCCGAAAATAATCCGCGCAAGTCGGTCCGCGCGCGCCGCAGCGTAGCGCGACTCCCCGCGATAATGATAAAGTCCTCCGGCTGTTTATCACCGATCACTCGACGGTTCTTGTATGTGAAGTTTTCCCGCTTCTCGCAGACGCGGAAGCAACGCGAGAGCCCTCTGAGGCAGATTGATCGGACGTGCGCATTTATGGCAAACAGGTGCGTCCCGAAGGAGCGCCATTAACCGAGCCGATCTCGCGAGAAAGCCTGAAGGCAGCTACTGTTTACGCATGATAAACCGGCATTTCGCGCCACCGTTAACCTTCTGAGTGCTAGGGACTCTTATACACACGCGCGATATCCGGCAAGTGTCATCGGTGCGGACTATGGCGACTCATACGCGCGTCTGACGAATTTCTTCGGCTCGCGCGGTTTTTACAACAAATTTTCAAAAGATCTCTTGAAGACGTCCGAAAGGACAGGATATCGCTTTAGATTTATGTACTCTAAAAGAAGATATCTCTCTCTCTCTCTAACGGTAAATCGGATCGTAAGCAGAATTAAATAATTCGATTGATTGAAATCTCAGTTATACTCAGTCTGAATCCTAGTTACATTTCCATCTTCTTCTGGAGTACATCAACTTAAAGCAATATCATGATTGGCTCTTCAGCCGAAATTTAACGTCTTTCACTTACGGTTAGGCCAATTCGAAAGCCCTAAACGTCCGTCGCAACGTCCGTAAGGGTCACCACGGGGGAGAATCGAGGTCGATTTACCGCGGATCGCCGGATATCAAAACTATAAAGCGAAGGATCGTTGCCCCGCGAGCGCGAGTCACCACACTCCGCCGCACCCGCTATTTTCGGCGGCGCACGGTGGTTTCATCGGCATTCGGCGTGTCGCGTCGTCGCGTATCGCGCGGAATTTGTGAATATCTTGACAGACGGAAAATTCATGGCTGATTTATACGCCCATAAAGATCTGGCGGCACGCGTGCGATGGCGATATCGCATTATGTAAGAAAGTTGGCGATCGTAAGCTCTCGCTTTCATTCTCTCTCTTTCTCTCTCCTGCTTGTGGGGAAATTGCTTGAGGGCAAATTATCCCAAAGTGCTTAATAAATTACGCTTTCTCTCTCTCTCTCTCTCTCTCTTCTTTCTCTTTCTTTTTGAACGTGCGAAACGGCAGGGATTAGGGGACGAGGTGAAAACAGCGCGCGAGAAAGCTGCGCGCGAAAACGCTCGGACGCGCTTAACCACGCTGCTATACGTCATAAAATCAGCGGAGCAAATGGCTATGACTGCGAAATTAACAAGCATGTTGCCAAACGGTTTACAATCTTCATAATGGCGCGCTCACGCTACCTCGGGACGCCCGCCCGAAATGCCAAGTTCATTTTGAGCCTTGAGCTTGAGCGACAAAGTTGGCATGCGATAAAGAATAACGGGAGGTTTTGTTTTTAACACGAATTAATGAAAATAACCACCACGAATTTTGGACGAAGATACATAATACGTTTATTAACAAGACGGACCATACAATGTTAAGACGTCGGCGGGAGCCGAGACACGACTCTCTACATCGGCATGCTTGACGTTGTTGTAGGAGAGCGAGGATGGATCCCGATCTGGAGGTCGAGGTCGGCGACATCCTGGACAATTCGGCCGCCAAGCACAAACTCGCGATTCGGCCACGTCGTAATTACACGGACCCGCGTGCTCGGGGCGACTCTTCGGGCCTGCAGAGGTAGGGAACTCTCGTCGGCGTATCGCGAGTCGTTCACTTTTTAACCTTAACTTTCCCGCCCGCCCGTGGAAATTGTTCGACCGGGCCGAAATTACCGCGAGCGATCGCAACGTCGTCCGTTTGCTAATTTTACCACCTAGAAAGCGCAAATTAGCTCTTTGACGTACAATATTTCATCCCGCGCTTTCGTAACAAAGTCCGTAACCGTCCCGAAATAGAATAATGAAGGCTGCGACATTAAGTTCTGAAGAGCTCACGAGGAGGAACACGTCATCGTCGACTTCCTGTCGACTTCGTCGTCGTCGTGCGCGTCTATACGACATCGACGAACGTCATCGTTGTTGGAACGTTAGCAGTTTTCTCCGGCCTTGATCATACGGACGATGGCGAACGCTCCACGTTGACGAAGGCGCCGGTCGTCTTCGAGGTGACGCGCGCGTCGCGAAGCAACGTCTTTCAGACGACTTTCTAACATATTGAACACATGTCATTCATAAATGAATGATTCTGATAGATCGATCGGTGTATAAACGATAAAGAAATATATATTTTAGAAAGTTTAACGTCAAAATAATTTATATAGAATGATATCTAATATCTACAAAATAATTCAACACACCGAAGTGAAGAAATGATGAAGAAAAAAGTCGCAAGGGAAACAATTCAAAGGAACAGCAAATTTTTATGTTATGTCATAGCAAATAAATAATATAATACAGAATGTTTCTTAGATACCGCCTGATATTTTAATAGTTAATTTTTATATCATTTTATGAATAAATGAATATATGTTCATATATGTGAATTTTTTTCATAAAAAAGAAATCAACTCCTAAAATATTAAGCAGTATTTGTGTGCACTCTTGTGTGCAACTTGGCATAATTATAATTATTATCGATAAATAATCGATATTTTGCGAGATGGACAATTATAACTTGATGAAAATTGCGATACTTGAAGCGACTTGTGTCTCGTGGTGACAACATCCGCCGAGCGGATCTGCCAAATTACTGCGTGAGCGATTAATGTCCAGTTGTACCGTCAGTAGTGCACACGTTCCGGACATTCCGATAATTATGAATCGTAATCGCTGGTCACCACGAGACGGAAAAGAAACGGCCGATGGGGAAGCCAGCAGACGGACGTCTGATTCATCGCTCCCGAAAGGCATCATCTAAATTTGCGTGCGAAGCACACACAGTGAAACGAGTCATGCGAGCCGCGCTGCATTAACGACGAACTAACAAACGCGGAGTGGCCGTAACGTATGACGAGGACGTTTTCCAGATTTAACGCATAGTTCGTCGAAGACTACGGCATGAGACCACACGGAATCGCATACAGCTTTGGCCAAAAGCGCCGTCCGCGAGGAATTCGCGCACGAGGAGAAAAATTCTGCTACAACAGCAAGTTGTTTTGTTAATACAGTGGCAGCAAAAGAAATTTGTTTGGATAGCAGAGAAGTTTGTTAAGAGTTATTAATCGCTCTTTGCTGGATATATGGATATACAGTAAAATAATTTGATTTTGCTAACTAAATTTTATTGCTATCGCAACTACGTCGAAATATGAATATCTGGACGGAAAATTCTACGAGGGAGGAGGAAAGGGATATATCAGTGATTAACAAGGGGTATCAGAAAAGAAAAAGCGCTTCGGGTAATCCCACATCACAGCATCTTCGGATATATTCGGATATTCATGCCAACTCGCGTTGGACCTTGGGCTATTAATCTTCAATAATTTCGAAGCTTCGGAAGGACTCAAAGCTTCGAAGGAACTTTCGAATTTTAGTAAGCTGAAGCCTCGAAGTTACGTCTTCAAAGGCCACAATCCTCGCACTTCGACGGCATGTGTTTGCAGCGAACGCGTTTCCGCGTTTCGCGCGCATTGTGCTCAGACAAGGCTGAGATGCTGAATCCGCGATTACGCTGTCAGTCTCATTGAGCGCAAATTTGGACTTGCGCGGATCCGGAATAAATTCAGCACCGCTGAATTACGATGACGCTAATGAGATTAAGCATTTATAAACGTCCGGGGCGATAATATCTCCGCGCGTATCTCCGCGTGATTGGCGACCGGCCAGGCTGCCCGTAAAACCGATAGCGCGTGAATTATTGTTGAAAAGAATGTCGTCTCAGTGTCGAGGAAACGTCTTATTAACGAGGAGCTGAATTCATAATCGGCAGCTTGGAAGCGGTCGTGTCTCGTTAATGTGAGTCGATGAGAATCCGGCGAGGTGTCCTTCGACTTTTGTTATTCAGAAGCGAATTTCGATTGCCAATTTTGATCTTCGTAATCGGATCGTAGCTCACCGACGAGATAAGAATAAAGACCGTCAGCCGTACGGGTGATACAGCGTTTAATTATTTAACAACTTGGTATCAGTAAATTTTGTGTCAAATCAGCGTAGATGATAACTACAGAAATATAGTTTTATGAAAATGTTTGATATTTATCAGTTTTAGTTTAAGATTCCAGACACAAGATAGTCATTATGCATCACTTGAGACAAAACTTGAAACATTATCATAAACCGATATCAGCTATGTTATGCTGAGGCTTAAAAAAATTTACCAGGACTAAACGGTCTTTAACGGCGCTTCATCAATGTGGGGTCGATATACGCGCAAAAATAGACTGGATCTTCGCAAATCGTAGAAAACAACGGCAAGCACAAGTTCTTGGCGCGTTTATAATCGCGGAAGAAACATCGTTGGGTCGATTATGTTTGCATTTCGGTATTTTTAGAGTAATGCCCGAATTTACGAGGTTCTTGTCTCTCCAATGATACAACTTGTATCTGCGAAAATGTAAACGTTGCGTGAAGGTATGAGGAGGACGTTTCGGAGGATGAAGCTCGTCGTGTGCAGCAATTCGAACACATCGCCAGCGGATTTTGCGTTCTGTGAATGGACGATGACTTCGATGACAAGATGGCACGCAGCCTTAGTCATTTCGAATGAATATAACCGTGCGACTCCCACGCACTCGAATGTCTATCTATATCACCCCTTTCGATCGTATTCGATCGGATTTGATTTCGCGGCTGGCCGAATCCAACTCGGCGTATAGCGACGAACGTGTCAAAACTCTCTCGCTAAATCTAATAATTAAACTCTCACATAATATATGAACATTTGATCTCTTGATTTTCTCTCTCTCTTTCTTTGGCAAGGTGATTCTCGGTAGAGAAGAAAGGTTCAGTGGAAATGTAGATTTGTAAAATCTCTTTATAATATTTGTACAATTTTAGATAAAAATTTGTAATCTTACGCAATTTTAATTTATAATAAAATGCAAATTTCTATATCTAACGATAGTTATTATTTTATAGGGTATACGTCCGTACATCCGACGGAAGGCAGGGATGGTTGCCCGTGTCGATTTTAATGCAAACGTCACTCAGTGAGGAAAGTTCAGCTGTGCCTCACCGGCCGGAGGATTCTCATTATCGACGAGAGTACGTATCTATTTAGTTTGAAATCTCCCGAATGAATCATTTTGAAGCACAGTTATAGTAACTAGAATTAATCTTGCTAAAGAATACAGTAAACTTTTTTAATAATAAATTTCAGTCCTTAAAAAAACGGCATATAGAAAATGGAAAGATAATAAATGAAAGCAAAATGTCGATACGTTTCTCGGTTACAAAATTCTACGGTGATTTTTACGATAAAATTCTCTCCGTGCAATTATACAGGGTGTCTCAAGACTAACATATACGTTAATTGTGGGACACTCTGTTCTATTTATATATTACATACTCTGTTCTCTCTGTATACTCTGTCCTATTTTATATATTATATGTGTGTATTAGAAGAAATTCTGCTTCTACAGTTCTTTTACTTTATACTAATTTGTTTTATATTTGCAGGGCGGTCGTGAAAGAACTAATCGAGACGGAGGAAGAATTCGGCAGGGATCTTCAGCTGGTGGTCGAACGTTACCTGAAGCCCCTCGATAACCCGGGCGTCTCGCGAGCCGTGCGAGACAACAAAGAAATTATTTTCACTAATCTGAAACAAATAGCTGACTTTCACAACACGTATGTATTACGGCGACGTCCACCGGTAGCGAAACGTGAAAGGCGCACTGCGACACTGTCAGACGAGCATTCATTGATACATTTCACAGTCGGTACAAAGTCGGACATTTTACACACTCTTTCACTCGCTGCTTTCAATCGATGATCTTTCGATCTTGCGGAAATTCAAGTCCCCGGAACGCGCGTCCCTTTAATTCAGACGCTGACTTTGTTGAACAATAGTGATTTCATCTTTTCGCTGTATATCACACTTGCGTGATTATTATTCATGCAAATATCACTTACGTTAAATTTAATCTTAACAAATTGAGATTTAGATTCTTTTTCGTAATTCGTTAGGTATTAAAATTGCTTTGGTAAATTTGATCAGTTCTCTCTACTCGGTAAAGAAATTGTATCGCACATACGTCGACGTATATCACACATAATATTCGCAAACAATTCGCCCCGCACACACACACACGCACACACATACGATTCTCTCGCTTGTAGCGGAGTACGATGTGCAAGATGTAAGTTCAATGCCGAAAGACATTTTGTGTGGTGGTGTGCTTCTTTGTACATGTGCCCCATGAAATTAATATCGATTAATTGATATCTAAACCATCGCTTGTGTCTAGAAAGACTTGACATTACAACGCCCTCACATAATAATATTAGACACGAATAATGTTTCACAAACGTAACAAATCCAATCTAGCTAGAAAATGTTGGGGTAAAGCTTGAAGCAAACGTTACCTTAACGGTCGCTGTACGAAAATTCTGTGTTCCATTGTATTCACAATATATCATATTGTCGATCTACCAAGTAGAAAGAGTAAAGCAGAGAATTGTAGTCGTAATTGTGTTCTGACTATTATTACTAACTCGACCGAACTCTTCGAACGTCGTCGGAGCTCGTCGTGATATTCTTGCTGTTTCATTCATTTCGAAATTATTAAACCAGATTTTAATTTCTTCGTCGTAAGACGTCCCCGTCCCCGTGTATAATACAGTGAATAATATCGATAACCGAAGTGCCAGTGCCCCTGGTATCTATGACCTCTTGCAACTTACCGTATCGCACTCTCTGAAAGATGACGCAAACGTCCTCCGTTAGCATGTTAGGCGTGGTGTGATTTTGGCATGATAATTAATTCCGGCCTTACTTAGATCGTTCGGCAGGGTGTTGATCGAGGGTGTCAAGTACTATGCGGATCAGCCACGTATGCTCGGCAAAACTTTCTTGAGACTGGTAAGCGCTCATCGCCATTACTTTCTATTACTGAAGTGTAATGACGTTAGTGAATTAGAGTAATGTTAAGCAAGGCGAATTCATTCGCCTCTCGTTGTTGCAAGTAATGATACAGTAATGTTATGTTGCAGGCATCGATGGAAATTTCGCACCGCTTTGGCCGCACGTGTGCGATCGCTCATTCAAAATTTAGAAAAGCAATGCCAATCTGTTGCAACGAAAAGACGATTTATTCACAGTGACACAAACAAGTGATTGATCAGACGTGTGCTATCCGACTGTGGCTTTATCAAATGTGTACTTTCATTCAAAGACCTGGTCAAAAATGGCAAGACACGAGAGCTGTCTGTGAGATGTAAGGTTCAACGATGCATCTCCATTTTCAAAATTTCAATTTTTCAAAAAAAAAAGATAATAAAACGGTGCGAGGTATTCTTCGATGTTTGTTATATCTGTGAAGATATACGTAATGCGAAGAATGATCGTCTTCGCGGATAAATGTCCCGCTTTGTCGAGGAAGAAATGTAATGTTGTAACAGCTGACGATCGGGATGGAATTATTAATCGCATTAAAACGTCATTCTATTCCAGGAAAGAGATTTTGACAAGCACGTGGCGTACTGCAGGGACGAGCCCGCCGCTCAGGAATTTCTCCAGACGAATGATGAAGTACGCGAATACTTCGAGGTAAGAATTCAATTTCGATTGATTAGTGAGATTTTAAAGGACTCAGGGGGCGAAAATCAATTTTCAACCGAGTAACATCTGTATCGTGAGTTTAAAGCATGCGACGGGTTAGGGTTAACGATGTAAATATCCAGACTGTGTTATGGTACGAACTAATATCTCGTCTTTCTAAAAATACGCGAAGATACGATCGCTCGCAAACAGAAGCAAAATCAAATAGTTACGTTGTGCCAACCGTGTGTAAACGTAAATATACTCAAATAATTTCGTGTGGAACGCGTTTAATATTATATGATTGCTAATTATAATTATCCAAGCTGACGATAAAATTAACATAAAAATGTTTAGTAAAATTAATGTAAGAATATAAAATTAATATAAAAGTCACATTAAATATATTAAAGAAAAGTAAATATTCGTTATATATAAAATAAATCTGCAAAGAAATATCGTTCCACAATAAGAATATTCTAATCTACCACAATAAGTAGTCTACCGCAATAACAATATTAATTAATATTATGTTTTTCAAAAATTAAATTTTTTCCGAATTGCTCAATTGATTTTAGATTGTCCAAATTGGTGATTGGTTGCTTTAAATGAGCGGGTATTTGAATTATATTTCGACGAGTACCGATTAATTTGTAATTCGATGCGACGTACGCATCGCAAACGTCCAGCGCGATTCCATGTTCGATCGCCACGGCGCTATGGATTGGAGAAAATGATGTAATTATATAACGGGCGGGGATACGCGGGCGTCTGTCCAGCCCTTAAAATAGCTGAGTTTATTCTTAACGGACGGAACATCTTTCGTTCTCTCTTACCTACGACCGATAGTATCGAGATGCATGCTATTGGAGAGCATTCTCCTGAACATTCGTAATATATCCGTTTGATATCTCGAGCTTCCTCTTCGAGAAGTGATCTTCGATCAAGGACCATGCGAGAACGCAGTCTCAAGAAGATTCAAAGTCGCAACGTAACGCGAGAACCGCTTCTCTCGACCGCCTCGTCTTTACAATCATCTTCTGCATTTAATCCGTTTGCATCAGAAGCGGATATATCCGTTCATATATCAGCGCATTCCTCAAGTCGCGATTCCTCAGCGAAGATGAGTCGAATTTCAACAATCCCGTATCCCGGATTCGTTTTATTTCATTTGAAGTTGATCTAAAGAAACGAAAGAAAAGTATTCAGTGAAATATGGACATATTTTTTAAATCTCCTGATGATGCAACTAAGTTAACGCGAAACAAGTATATTGAACGATCCCAGACAGCTTGGAAGCTTGTGCTGTCTGGGATGCACGGTTAGGAAGGAAGGTTCCACCAGAATAAATCATGTTGTTTGATAGAAAAGAAAGCAAAGGAACTAATATTTGGTTTTCAATAAAAGAAAATTGTTCACATTGTATATTAAGCATTGTTCCACAGAAACATGGAAACCTTTTAATATTTTCTACTATAATATAAAACGAGAAAAATCGTATTAAACCCAAAGGAATCTCTTTCTCCGTGCATACGGACTTCCGCGCGCACTCTTTCATCGCGGGTCGACATTGCGCGACATTGTCGTCGCAGAGTCAGGAAGAAGAAGGACCCTCCGAAGAGAAGCCGCGGAAAAGGCGAGCTCGGGGGCGAAATCGTAGGCCCGTCGGATCTGCGTGTTGTTTTCGCGCGGCCGTGTGGTCAGTCCACGCGAATAATCCGTCCGGCGTCGTCTAAGTATAGCCGTGGCCGTATTGGTCTTCCGAGTGTCTTTCTCTCTCTCTCTGGCGCGGCGACGGTGGCGGTAGCGCGCCCCCGGAGATTCATCCGGGCTTCAGTGCCGCGAATCTGCTGACCATCGCGCATACCGCGTGTGTATGTGTGTGTGAGAGAATCCATCCGCGACACGATCGAGGGTGCCGTGAAGTCCTCCTCCAGTTGTAGCGAGCGAGCGGCCTCTGCGCGAGACACCCTCTGCGACGACGATTACGAAGAACGTTTACGACTAAGAGGAACACGAGCAGGCGACTCCGTCGACCGGGTTGTTCCCGAGTCGCAGCCAAGGTGCGCGATTGCCGACGATGAGGAAGAGCCGATTCCCCGAGTTCTTCCTCAGGAAACCGTCCTTCTTCGCGAGAGCCGTCACTCGCGCGTCATCGAGCATCGTCCGCGAGGATCCCGCGAGGCAGCCGCTCGGGGGGTGACACACCGCATGCAAAATCCAGTCACACGTCCAAAAATACACGTGTTCACACGCATGAGATCCGACGCCGGTGTCGAATTACGCGTTCGTCGGCGAACATCCGTACCGTTGTCGAAGCGTTTCTCGATTTGTCAGCGCGAGAAAACGCGCCGTCCGCTTTCCTAGCGTTTCCCTCGGTGAGCGAGTCGATCTCTCCGACCACTTTTGGAAAAAAAGTCGCGGCTTCAGGGTGCATATATGGAATATTTCCGCCGCGGCGTGTTGGTAGTTACGACTCGCGCCAGGTTGAATTTATCGTCGCGCAGAAGGGTTGTAAATCGAGGTGTCGCGGGTTTAGATCAAGGAATAATGAGGGGAGAACATTCAAATCGCAAGATCTCCTCCCGTGCGATTCGCTAAAATTGCCGGATCTTGCAGTTGGAAAAGTCCCCGTCACAAAATTTGCACCCTTTCCCGTTGCGTATCTCATATCCTTGAAATATAATTTTCATAATCTTCGACGTACGCGCGATCAGGGGTTCTCCGTTGAATTAGGGAGAACTAAGGAGAAAGAAAAAAGAATGAGAAAGAATTGCCAATTAAAATAATCATCAGTGACAATGTTCCCGACGAGTGGTTGACGAAAGTGGACATACTGATCACTCGCGCCATCATTTCGTTTCTTGCAGGAGTTGAGCCAGACTCTGGGCGACGACAAGAGCATATCGGAACATTTGAAGCTCCCGATACAACGTATAAACGACTACCAGCTCCTACTGAAGGTACGTCGGCCGACTTTTTATTCGCAGAAACGCAGGTAATCCCGGTAGATAGTAACCAACACTAACGTTACATCAGTGGTTGAGAGTTTCTAGTAGAAGGTTTCTACCGAAGCCTACAATCCAGTTCTGCTACGGAACTGGCCGAATATAGTGCTTTTATTGGAAATAGAGTAAAGAAGAGTATTAAAGAAAATTAGTCGTACTTCCACCGACTTAAATTTGATTCTACACCGCAAAGGTGAGAAATGGAACCGGATTGAAAGTTTCGGTGGAAACTGAACCAACGTTACAACAACGTTGAAACCGAAGAGACGACAGCCACCTTCGAAACAGCGCGCGCGAAAGCAGGTAGATTTAATACACACGTACACATATTTGACACCTTTTCTTTTTTTCGCCGAGAAAATTGCCAACGCAATTGGCGTATAGAGACGATCCCGGACAGCCGAGTACGCGGACATACAGCCTGACCTATATTTCCGCTCGAATTTTATTGCGCCAGACGGAAATAGCGTGCGGCGCTAAAGCGCTTTCCACTTCGCCTTGAAATCGTGTCTCCTCGACATAATTGCCACCCGTTCACTCGAAATACACATACGCGAGAGTTAACGAATCACCTGCATTGTTTATAAACCTCTCGGTGTATGTATGTACCAGAAAAACTCGAGATTTTTCGATTAACGTCCGTCTCCGGACTCTACGAAGTACACCAGATGGTCGAGATATTTATTTATTTACAAAGGAATACGATATCCGCCGTAATATTCCGACGCGAATGACGAGAGTGACTTTTTGCGAACGGTAGAGAATAGTAGACTTTTTTTACATTTTTTAATAGTAGACTTCAGTTCCGTAAATATAAAATATAAGTAGCATGTATGAAACCAAAGGATAACAAGAGGCAGCATTTCAATGTGTTTCCTCCGTAAGAACAAATTCTCCTATTAGATACGAAAGATTACAGCTTTTTTCATCTAAATTCTCTTCAATTATATCATATTTTTTAATAATGTAAGAATAAACTGTCAGAAGACTTTATTTTCCCAGGGAATATGGTATAAATTTTTCAACAGTGAACTTTGCGCTCACTAGTCCTAAAATACAAAAATACAGAACACGAAATACGAATATTTACGAAACGGAAGGATAACAAATTCAGCGTCGATATGTTCTTCAGTTACGAAATTCTGTAATAATATTTTCGGTATGAAATTTCCTTCGTAGGGAAAATAAATATACGGAAAGGGACGAAGTCAGATTTTGGAGAGATGGCATATTAAAAGTGTTTGGAAATTTAAACAGAGCTTACTCATCGTGACAAGCTCACCTAAGCCAAGTAGATTAATGTCATGATTATGTGGGCCGAATGCCCGCAGAAACGAGACAACAAGAAGGCAGCGGGACACTCGAGTCGTCAAAGTGCGAATGCAAAACATTCTCAAGTTGAACATTCTTGGCTTTACACATTATTTAACACACATTACCGCCGCAGCATACCGTCGTCGCTGCTGCGGTAACGCGCACAAGCACGTGTTCTAAAATAAGCGGGGTAAACATTAATGTTAGAGACTGAAGTCTGATACAATGCCATTAGCTAATAATAATTAGCTCATCAAGTAATAACTCCGTCGCCATCAACAAGTCCGCCAAGTTTAGAACCGACGATGTAACCGGACGAATATTTTGGCGATCTCAATCGATCTTCCCTCTATTTTTGATAAATATTATTTTTGAGCGATTCTTCCTGGTTAGATTTAACACGAAATCTGATACAATGCCTAATAAGACTAATTAGCAATTAGCTAATTATTAGTATTATCATGTCGTTATCAACAAGTCCGCTACTCTATTCGAAATTTTGACGCTATACGAGTATTACGACGCTAAGACAGCGAAAACGGAAGCTTAAGACATCATCAAGGTCAAAGTAGGGATTATATTACATTATTATTATTATTAGAATTGAAATAGATCTTATTTTTGTTATCTTAGCTCCTACTGTATTGTAGAATTAAAGGTTTAAGACGAAAATTTCGATTCGAGTATGCTTGCAACAGGTGCACACGCGAGCGAAAATAAGCGCCCACGTTTTTCCCACGGTGTGAAAAACACAATTCGCTACTTGTATCTCGCAATCGCGAGCTTTCCTGTACGCTTCCAGCGTGTCAAGTATTTTCGTGGCGAAGTCGATGTGCAATAAACCGCGTGACGGAAGGGATGGACGCGAGAAATTTGTGGAAGAGCGCAACGCGTTTCCCGATAGATGTGGACACCCGCTAGAAAAATGACGCTGCAGAATATTTCGGGTTTGCGTGTATAAACGCGTGTGTGTGGGCGCCGTTACGGATTTAGAGAGCTAAATGCGACTCGTCCGCACGGCAGATTATCTTTTGAACCACGATATGGTTGGAAAGAAAAATTTCGTGCAAACAAGACGGCGGATATATAAGCGCAAGGCGTTAAACGACGGGTAGTAAAAGCGCATCGAAGTGTGTGCTGCGATACAAGTTAATTCGGTCCACAAGGACGATCATGCTCGCGCGTGTGTTGCGCAAATCCTTATTTTTCACCGTAATCGTGGGCGTGCCGGGACGGCATCGTTGATCTGTCTCAGCGTAAACGTAAAAATCGAACGACGGAGGAGAACGAATTAATTGAAAAAAATGCGCTCACCGTTTTGCAGGAGCTGGTGAAGTACTCGACCCGATTAGGCGAAAATTGCGACGACCTTCAGAAGGCGCTCGAGTTGATGCTAGGAATCCCTCACAGGGCGACCGACAATAAGTTCATAAGTAATATCGAAGGATATAAAGGGAATATTCACAAACTCGGTAGATTGCTCACGCACGTAGGTATAATTGAACTGGTGTTGAGTAATTACAAAAATTGTCAAATTCTTGATTGTTCTTCTATCAGCGACAATAATTACAACACATCGATATGCACGACGGTTGCAATTGCAGAGCGTTCGATTGAATAACGATAGCATCCACGTTTTCAGGAATGGTATACAGTTATCGATAAGGAGGGAAGAAGCAAAGAGAGATACTTGTTCCTGTTTAAAGCGCGAATCCTCGTATGCAAAGTCAGGCGGATATCGGAGGACAGGTCCGTTTTCGTCCTAAAGGATATTATTCGAGTGAGTGACATACACGGTATCGATCGTGCATCATAACGTAATTCGATTGAGGAACAAACGCAGAACGAATCCTATCCGTTTCAGCTACCAGAAGTAGAAGTGAAGGATCACCTGGACGACATACGATCGTTCGAGCTGCACAATCCGGCTGTTCCGAATTACCCCATCACTTTGGTGGCTCACAAGGACCCCGTGAAGGGCTACTGGCTCAAGGAGATCCGCGAATACGCCAGCGACCTGGTCGCTCTCGCCGAGCACGCCGCGGACGACCTTCAGGTGACCGAGGATTCGGAAACTAAGGAGGAGCCGAAGAGCGACGAGAAGCCGGCGCCGGTGAAGGTCGAGCCACCGCCTCCAGCGAAGGAAGAGGTCGATCCGTCGAAGGTGCCGACCGGCAATCCGGCGGAAGAAGCGAAGACGAGCCCAGTCGGTTCGCCGAGAGCGGTAGATCCGACAAAGGAGCCCGCGAAATTCGCGGAGAAGAGGAAGGACCCGGTGGATAGCGCGTCCTCGGAAGCGAAGAAGACCAGGGTCGAGGAAGTGAAGAAAGCCAAGGTCGAGGAAGCGAAGAAGAGCAAGGTCGAGGAAGAGACGGCAGACATGTCCCGAAGATACTCCGCGAGTCGGTACAGCGCCTCGTCGAAGGTAGTGGAAGGTAAGAGCACCGGCAGCTCGATGGAATACTCGATGTCGCTTGTGGCAACTCGTTGAAGCTGGAGATGTAGGGATCGCATTCAGTGTATGCCGTAGCTCTGGCAGCTTGTCTCGCCGCACACGGAAAGAATATTATAGCTTCCTTTTTCATGCGAGTTCTCTTTGATTTTACCGCACGCTTTGATAGCCGAGGCGATGTGAAGGAACGCTCGGTCTGGCTTTCGAGTTAACGTTTCCAACGTTTCGTCGAAACATTTCGATTTACTTCTTCAGGCGGAGGAACAACCCGAAACCAGGTCGAGCGTTTAATCGTGTTTCCTAATAGCGCGGAAATGGATTGAGCCGGTGGAATTTATTTCCCTAAGGGAAGATAATAAAGTTTCCAGTCATTTCCCGAGATACTCCGATTGTGAAAACATTGCGCGATAATAGCAATCATGAATTAACGAATAATTTCATAATGGTCGCGCTAAATTATTTGCAAACAGTTAAATGCAAAACATTTATCAATATTTCATGGAAGTTCAATATTTCTACGTGTTCTACTTTTTCTTACATGTATGCACGTAATCGCATAAGTTTCGTGCAAAATTTCGCCATACAGTTGCATAAATGTTTTCTTATTTGTCCTAATTGGGGTGTAATAGTACGTAGGAAACGGAAAGACGATAAATTAGGGCGGAATGTCGATGTGTTCCTCGATCACAAGATTCAATTTTTGCTATAAAATTCTTCCCGTATAGAGCAAATATTACATATTATGTTTACGCGCCAAGTCGGAAAATGGGGAAACCTTCCGTCGATTCTTCCTGAATCGCTTGCTTTGACGAAATTTCCAAGATTGCTCATCAAACTATTGTAGTAAAATCGAAATCGCTTTATTTTGAGCGAGCGTAACGCTCGGGCAAAATGAAGCGAACAATTACGAATCCTTCAATTGAGGATCTTGTGAACGTACTATATATCGAATAGTAAGGTGGTTCCCAACTAACACCTAGAGTACTCGTCGGTATCGAGCAGTCGTAATGGCGTGTCCTCGTACATGGAATCGGCGACGTCTGCTGTGGAAACGAGGACGTCTTCCTCGTCGCAGAACATGGGCCAAATTTCGGAAAGCGCGGCTTCCTACGAGACTCGCGCGATCACCGGCGGAACGGCGGAATCGAACGTCGACAGTCGAACAGCTAAAATCGCTCTCACCAGCGACGCTGGCAAACCCGTATTTATCAATACGATAGAGGGATGCAGTGTGGAACGTAAGTTTGCGTCGTAGAAGCTTTATCGAAATTTATAGACATGTCAGATGCATCGTACTTGCATAAGATGTATCAGAAATCGTCCATTTTTTCTGGCGAAAGGGAGTAATGCTCGTTGCTATTTTGAAATATTATCCAATAAACGAGAAACATTAAATCAATTTTTTGAGACATTGATTTTATTGGCTTATTTTATATTCTTATATTGAAAAAAAAAAACAGTAGAGAATAAAACAGTTAAGTAATTTGCGAACATAATTTCTGATATATATCTCGTACATGATAGAATATATGTCGACACTCTGTTACATTTAACGATCTTAATATTATACTTGTAACTAATCTCTCTTTATTCTAATCGTATATATTGAATTTATATGATATTTTGCAGTATTACTGATTATATTTAGCTGTACAAACACGGTTACTCGCAAAGTCTAGCCGGTTGTGACTGGATACATTTCTTTTCGTGGAAGGAAATTATGTATACTACGTTATCACGAAACATATTTGTCGGATATCGTAATTTATTGAAAGTATCTTCGATGATTCAGTGTTAAATTGTTGAAAAACATAACGCGCACATTCGAACCGATCACAGGACATAAGATACATTTTTACTGTTCTAGCGACGCGACCAAAAAAGGCATTGATACACGCCATAGGTAAAGTGACTTTGTACTTAGTTCATCGCCGTTCACTATTTTCTTGTCTCTCTCTCTAGACTTTCCTCTTATAGCCAGCTGAGTAAATTGCTTTTAGACGTAAATATTACTGTCGCTGGTTGAACACGCTTCACCGCTAAGCTCTAGATATCAGCTGTACGTAAATTTCTACACTAAACATTCACACTTTCTCACTCACACCGCCAAGTTACTCACGACACCACCCCTACACTCACAACTCTACATTTACAACGACACCGTTTTTCCCCGCCGTCTCTCAAGGTTCGTATTTATGTTACAGATACAATTTCTTTTTTTACACTGCAAACATAAAATATTTTCATTGGTTTTAGTTTACATTCGACTTTAACGGGACGGAATTGCGAAACCGTTTGGAACCGAGTTTTCCAGTTAATTTTGCCCGAACGTTGATAACACACCACTGTTAATTACTTTGTGCATTAAATGTCGCCTCTTCGTCGCACCTGCATTCGCAATCTCGTGAATCACAACTTGAAATGCACTCTTACATGTGTTTTGCATTATTCGATCTTCATGTATGTATCAATCTTTATACATAATTAGAGCAAATCACCATTCGCGCATTTGGATCACTCGAGCACGACGACGTTGTCCATTTCGAATCTCTCAAATAGAAGACAGTCACACCTGAGCCGACGTGCTTCTCACGGGACACGACTCGTCCTATCGCTTTCACGCTAACTTCGAATCGCCTTTTTAGCCGGGGAAGTCGCCACCTTCGAGTGCACGATGTTGACCACCGACGTGACTACCAGAATACAGTGGTTGAAGGACAACAAGCCGATGGAGGATAAGCTGGCCGATCGTGTAACCACCACGCTGGCCGATAACATCTGCAAGCTCGAGATCCAGAATGTTCACGAGTCCGACTCCGGCATATACATCGCGCGAGCGTTGAACACGGACGGTGAAGCGACCTGTACCGCGCAACTGATAGTTCAAAAACGTAAGTCGATCCAGAGCGAAGGGATCCATCATGCTTTTGTCTGTTAGATATTTCCCAAATAGTCCAAATGTCTAAAATACATCTTACAGGCATCTAAACGACGTGGAACAAGCAGAGTATATTTTAGAGCTCTTTGAAAATATTTTAGACTCTTTTGGACATTCGTGCTGTCAGAATTTTTATAATATCTCCCGGATATTTCATATTGTCTACTTTACATTTCTTGTGAAATTTCATTCGAAGAATAAAGTGGCAGTTGAATCATTCGAATTCGAGTAATTTTTCACTCATACAAAGTGAATTCTCTGCTCTGAATCGTCGAGTAAATATCTTCAGTTAAAATTAAAAAATGGATCTAATGTATGTAACGTTTCGTTACAGAATCAGATTCACTGAAATTAATTGAAACATTCGCCTGTATAGAATCAGAATTCATTTTTACGATTCCGACAGTATTTTTATTGCCGCTTTAAATGAATTTCGAGCAGATTTTCGAGTGAGGTTTCACTCTAAGAAATTTAAACAGTACAACGTAAGAGAGTTTGTTTATTATTGCGGAAAATATTATAGTGAGTCCGGAGGAGAAGAAGGCAAGAGCGGACGCGAACGCACCTATCTTCTTAGTGCGTTTGAAGGACACCGAGCTCTTGGAGAACACCTATCTGCGCTTCATGATCAAAGTCAAGGGAGATCCCAACCCTGAAATGAAGTTGTGAGTGTCTCGATTCGAATCGTACACGAGGAGAGTGTTGTAGCTTCCTTGGTGAAAATATTTTACTGAAAATGTAATAAAAATTTGCTGAAACGTATTTGAAAATCTTTCTTAATTGACTTCGTTTTATCATCATTTCATCAATATTTTAGTAAAAATTCATTTTAATCAGTATTTCAGAATTTTTCCTTTAAAAAGTCAGACAGTTTTCAGTTATATTCAATAAATTCTACGTCTCCTTCCAGCTTCAAGGACGGCACGCTGATCGACGTGAAGCACGAACGCGTGAAAATCATCCGCGACAACGCCGAGAAAGGATTCTATGAGCTAGTGATTGCCGACGTGCAGAAGAAGGACGCCGGCAAATATTCGTGCACAGCTATGAACCGCTACGGCGAAGCCACGTGCGAGGCGGAGGTGACGGTGACGGACGAGAAGCCGCTCTTCGCCGGACTTCCGGAAGGTCTCCTCGAGCTTGGAACTGAGCCGCACTTCACTTGGTTGCGCGACGGCCAGCCATTCGATCCTGAGGAGAGATTTAAGGTTCTCTTCAAAGATAACGAGGACACTCTGGCGTTGGTGTTCCAGCACGTGAAGCCCGAAGATGCTGGTCTTTACACGTGCGTGGCGCAAACCAGCACAGGTAATCTATGATAATTATTATTTAAAATATTAATATAAAATCTTGAAGAATGTGGTACGCGAAATATTTCGCTGGTGACTTCAGTGTCTTCAATCGAGGCATTTTCTTCACGCAGGTAACATCAGCTGCAGCGCGGAGTTAACGGTGCAAGGCGCGGTGAATCAGCTGCTGAAGGATCCGGAAAAGCCGAAGCTGCAAACGGATTCGAAGCAGTCGGAAGTGAGCATCGGCGGTTCCGCGATGTTAGACCTGCAGGTAAAGGGTTTCCCGAAGCCGGACATCAAGTGGACGAAGGACGGGCAAGAGATCGCGGCCGGAGGCAGGATCAAGTACCTCTGGGAGGACGAGGAGTCGCTCTCGCTGGTGATTAAGCAGGTCACCGCGAAAGACGCGGGCGTTTACACCATCACGGCGAAGAACGATCTCGGCGAGGACAGCACGCAGATCGAGCTGATCGTCAAGTCCGCGCCTAAGGTCACGAGGAAGCAGTCGGATATGATGATCCTCGTGGAGGATACGGGCACGATGGTGGTGCAGGTGGAGGCCACCCCGGCGCCGGAGGTCACGTGGTACAAGGATGGCCAGCAGATCACGGAGAGCGAGCGTATAAAGATCATGAAGGAGAACGGCGACACGTACAAGCTGGTGATGAAGAACACGAAGGTGACTGATGGCGGCTCTTACTCGATCGTCGCGCGCAACGAGGTCAATCAGACGACCGAGATCTGGAAGGTCGGCATCAAATGCCCGCCGAAGATCAAGAAGAAGCTGGGCGAGCCGCGTGTGATCAACGAGGGCGACACGCTGAATCTTCTGATCGAGGTGGACTCCGAGAGTGAGCCGAGCGTCAATTGGTACAAGGACGGTGAACTTTTGAAAGCGAGTGATCGCGCGAAGATGACGAAAAACGGGAACAATTACATACTCACAGTGAGCGGCGCGACGGTGGAGGACGCGGCGGTTTACAAAGCCGAGGTGGTCAACAAGCACGGAACGATTTCGGACGACACGAGAGTCAGGGTATGATATATAATACTTGAGAGTGTAAAAACGTAACTTTCACCAATCAAAATTAGAAAATCAAGTAATTAGTTAATATTATGTGCCTGAAAATTATTTGTATCTCAGAGAAGAGATAGTAGCATGCGGTCTCTAATCATTATTATCCGCAATAATGGTTGTGACATCGGTCGTCTGATCAAAATACTTAAAAAAATCCGTGCAGGTGCGCGGCATACCGAGATTCAAGACGAAACTGTGCGACATCACCGCGAACGAGGGCGACCTGAACGTCGAATTCGTGGTGGAGGTGGAGGGCTTCCCGAAGCCGAACGTGCAATGGTTCCTGGGCGACGTCGAGATCACGGAGAAGCGTACGGAGTACACTCGCGTGGAGGAAGGCGACAATTACAAGCTCATCGTCAAGGAAGTGAAGACCGAGCTTAAGGGCCACTACACGTGCAAGGTGCACAACGAGTACGGCGAGAACTCGAGCAGCTCGGACCTGACGGTGAACACACGGCCGAAGCTGCTGAAGAAACTGACGGATCAGCGGCTGAAGGAGGGCGAGACGCTGACACTGTCGTTGGAGGTGTCCGCCACGCCGGAGCCGGAGGTCAAGTGGTACAAGGACGGCGAGGAAGTGTCGGCGGACGCCCGGATCAAGATCACCAGGGACAGCCAGCGCAAAGAGAGTTACGACCTGACGGTGACGTTGCTGAAGGGTTCGGACGGCGGCTTGTACGAGGTGCGGGCCGAGAACGCGCTGGGCTACGTCACCAGCAAGAGCAAGGTCATCGTGTTGAGTGAGTATACTGGCTTCTCTTCAACGTAGCCCTGGAACTCGACTTCGACGCGAACCGACGATGGTGTAGCAATAATATGCAGCTTAGAATTAAACAACATGCATATCAATATCTTCTCTCCGAACGTTTCCCCTCCGGGGTATCTTCGCAGAGTTTTCACGTGTTTATTTCGAGCATTTATCTTCGCGTCGCGCTTCATCTCGACCGGGTCCAGTTCCAGGATTAAACGCGGGGGGATAATTTTGGCAGAGTTTGAGAGAATCGTACGAGGACGGCTGAAATCGTGATATTTTCCGGGACACAGCGGTCTCAGCAATAAGCAACGAATGTCTCTAATTTTTGAGAGACAACAGCGGTAAAAGTCGTCGTGTTTCGACTACTGTTCAGTAAGTACCGAATGCAAAGCGGACGATGACACACGATTACCCTATCCGTTTTGTCTTCGTTTTCTTTTCCTCGATGTGATATTTTGCCAAATTCTCCGACGGCCTTTAACGACGAGGTTCAATCGCGAGATCATTTCCTAGATAGTTCCTCTAGCTGATAGTGCGATAGATCTGTGTGTACAGAAAGAAACTCTTTCCCGATCCTTAAACGAAAGAGGAGACCTTGTAAACCACGTCACATGATCGACGTTGACGCAGTAAACGCCCAGATGGACATATTTCATTATATTGCCTAGCAGAAGTACATTAAGATGCGTCTTCATACAACAAGCATTTTGTACATACGAGAGTCATGTAGGTTTCAGAATTGAAATTTTGACGCGAAAATAGCGAAAACAGAAAATTTAAGACATCGTCAGGTTGAAAAAGTAGGAATTATATTATTAGAATTGACGTTCCCCTTTATCGAATTCTCGAGATCCTTTCCTTCTTTAAACTAATACATAGATATTAGCATCACGCTCTCGTCGGACTGTTTTACATTAAATGTTTGCATACTATGTTCAGTATTTCTGTCTATCTGGACGTGTTCTTTTTATCTCATTCTCTCTTCTTATTGATAAATACCGTACGATTGCTTCCTGCGTGCACACCGGAGCTCCTCCCCCGGGGGATCCGCACACCGTTCCAATTTTCTCTCTCTAAAACGTCACGAGTACTGACATCTATCGCGTCTTGAAGCACGTCACGATAGAAACTCGATGGAATGTACTTCCGTAGCTGAAACGGAAGACAAGGTCGACGAAAAGGTACAGCCGCCGCGGGAGAAGGTGGTGAAGGTGACGGTGCAGGAGGAGGAAACTCGAGCGGAGAAACCGATAGAAGTGGAAGTGTCGCAGCAGCCGGGCCTGCGCGCCGAAGAGTCGGGATCGGAAGGTAACTTGGCCAAACTCCGTCACGGAGTGAGCATAAGAGTGAGAATAGAATTTGCCACAGCTCTTCACATTCTTTCTTTCCCACCGCTTCGTTTGGAAGGCAACGAGCATTGCGCTTGCGACAATCGAGGCATCGACACGCGACTCGTAGGACCGTCTACGACTTGGCCGCACTTGTGCTTCTCGTCGTCTTATGAGGTCTCATCATATGCTGAGAGATACTTTAATCCCAGGATGCATCATGGGAGCAGTTTTCACGATTATTTTCCAACTAGTTTGATCTTTCCGTCCACATTCCATCCGCGGATTTTTCCAGTAGAGACACCTCTCTTTTCATATCGTCTCTCTTTTTCTTTTTTTTTTTTTCATAGTTTTTATTGAAGAAGAACCATGCATCCCAGGATTAATGATCGGGGGAAATTAGCATCTCGCTTCTCGCGTTACCACTATTTTGTGCACCTTGATCGTCGCTTGAGTTGGTTCCAACTACACGTGTAAGAGCGGTCTCTCACAGAGAGTTAGATAGATATGCGTGACGCATACTCACGTCCGTGATTTGTCACACACATACACACCAAATATACACACAAGAATACACGAAGCATTTGGTCGCCGAGCACGTGATATTAATCTCACTTGTTCGGTCCGGATTCGTTAGCGTAATTTAGCCGTTTTGAAGAGATAGTTCGAAGAGTTTCTGATTTAAAAGTCACTTGTGACGGTAGTTTTTGGCGAAACAATGTCTGGTATAAATTTAGGTCGCGTCACACTGGAGAGACAAAACGTCCGAGTAATTCAAGGGGACAATGAAACGATCACGATCTCCGTGGCCTCCTCGACGACTCACGAAGCTATACTCACAGGTAATCTGACGCACACACACCACGTTGGAAAAATGTATGCAACCTTCACCCCTCTGAGCAACTGGGTGACGCAAAAGTCTGAAAGATATCTCCTTGCGCAGTCTACACTGAGAAAAAGAATGGTGAAATCAACTGAACTTTGCTTGGTTGAACGAAAATTGTTCGGGCAAATATTTCTTCAGTCTTTCAGACTTTCGCGGACGCGTAAACGATGCTCGCTCGACAAACTAACAACCACACGAACGTACACACCGGGGACACGAAAATCGCGTTGCGTTTCCTGCAAGCCCAGCTTGTTCGAAGACAGCACGAGGTTTCTCGTCGACGTCTGCTTCAATCGTGATCGGGTGGTTTCGTTTAATCGATTCACAATTCATTCATTGCTGTGAAAGAGACGAGCGGACGACAGTGACGACGACGACTCGCGCGCGGGGCTGTTAGCGGTCGAAGTGGTATGAGGTCAGGCGGTTCGCAGGTCCCGACGAAAGTCACACGATCAGCAAGATGACGGCGACCAAGGTCGAGTGCCGGGAGTTCGGTATCGACTCGATGGGAGGTCCCCGCGTCGAGGAGGTCGCTTCCTACGCTTATACCGCGCAAGAGGAGAACTCGAAGCCGCAGAACGGCGTGCTGGTCGAGGAGTTCTCGGAGACGGAGGAGAAACGGTCGAACCTGGCGGCCAATCGGGGCGTCACGATCGTGTCCGTGTCCGACGACGAGTCGACTTTAAAGGCGCTCTCGCGGGATGTCAGCACGGAGGACATGCAGACGGCCGATCTGCCGGAGGATCAGCGGACGACCAACGGCGTCTCCGACGAGCTCTACTTCAACGGAACGCCGGAGGACGTTCGACTGCACAGGCTCTCCCGGATCACGGAGACCATCGTCGAGGAGCGCTCCTCCGAGGAGCCGTCGTCGGTGGGCCAAACGTTGCAGAAGGAAGATTTGGACGCGAAGGAGACGAACGTGCCCGTCCAAAGCGCAATGATCAGCGACGTGAGTCCGGTGAAGAAGGTCGCTGAGAGCACTCTCGATCGATCGGACGCCGCCGTGGAGGAGGAAGGATTCTCGAAGCAGAGATTCTCCGGCGAGATGTCGAACGCATCGCCGAAGAAGGCTGCCGAGGAAACGCTGTCGAGGCAGAGTTCTCAGAAAGCGCTTCTTGACGACGACGACGAGGAGATCGACGAGGACATGAAGAAGCTCCTAGCTCGCGTTAAACGGCAACGTAGCGTGCTAGACGAGATCCTCGATAAAGAGTCGGGCAGAGAGTCAGGTACGGCCGCAAGGTTCCATCGGTAGCTTCGCCGGCTAACTCTAATCTCTCAGCACGACGACCCTCGTCGGAACAGACCGCGTCACCCCTGTTTACTCTGGTCTGGCAGATCGAGATCTCGCTAATTCTTTCGCATGTTGTTGAGCTCACGTTTTCATTGTGTCTCACTCGCATGTGCTCGCGTGAAACGTCCATAAAAGGTTTAGCAACTTTTAAAATTGCCATTATTCTTACATGAAAACGTTTTATCTACCTTAGCCCTTTGAAACACTATTTCCATCTACTCAATATTCATCTGTTAAAATAACGCGTATTAAATGTCCAAAATAAAAAATCAAGATTCAAAGTGTTAACCCTTTGCGCTCGAGGCCTTTTTCGCTCGAGCGAATCAGCGACTCGAGAGGAGTTAGCTTATTTCATGAGTTTTTCACAGTTAACTTAAAATGATAAGACATCTTTGTAGCTATTACCTCATAAGGTTACACACAAAGGGCTAGGAGTAGACTCGTGAAGCGATATTCGTTAGACCAAATCTAAATAAACACCGTTATCGCTCGATTTGCCGCCTCGATTCGAGCCTGAGAGGCACCGCTCGAGTTGTCGCATCATATCCAGTGGTGCCTGAGAGGCACCTCTCGAGCGCAAAGGGTTAATATCTGTAATAATGATATTATAAATTCTTAATATTATTAAGGTTCTTAATATTATTTTTCTAATATATTCATATTAATATATCTCTCATATTTGTGCCTCCACGCCCGCGCAATATTGCCTATCTGTATCCTTAAAACCGTTATTTTATTTGACGCTGACTCATAGCACCGCACTGCTACTGTTCACCGTCTTAAAAGATCTGTGTATCGAGGTAAGGTTGTGGCTTTCTCTTTCTACACAGCGAGTGATGGTCGATAATTTGATAATCTTCACCGTGCAGCTTGCCGAGCACCCACCTAACTCGTTTCCAGGTAAGTACGTTAAAGTACGTTATCCAGTAGATATAGACAAAAAAAGCACAGCCTGATAATTGAGCAGCAAGGATATGAGCAGCACTAGATGTGAGCATCGAGTTTCAGCTTATGTCCGTCATCACATATATATATATATATATATTTTTTTTTTTTCAAAAAATAAGAACCTGTCAGTTCTTATTTATTTGACCTCCGACGAGCCACGGCTTATTCTTCTCGTCTATTCACGCAGCACCGCCTCACGTATTGAGCACGAATCTCACCGACCGTACGATCTTCGAGACGCAGAATACGCAGTTCGAGGTGAAGGCCTCTGGTCTGCCGAGGCCGGACGCGGTATGGCTGAAGGACGGCAAGACGCTTCGTTCTGGCGAACGGGTGAGGATCAGCGCGGCCGGCGAGTCGTATGAGATGGATCTTAGCAAGGCAACCCTCGAGGACGAAGGTGTCTACATGTGCGTTTTGACGAACAAACTGGGCGAAGAGACAGTAGAGGGTTACCTGACCGTCGGCACGGTCGACGATCTTCGCAAGCCGAGATTCAGCGAGTCCCTTAGCGACGTGGACGTCGCACTCAAGACCGACGGGGAGTTCAGGGCTGTCTTCACAGCCGACCCGGTTCCGGATGTAAGATGGTGCGTACACAGGCTGTACTGTCTGCAAAGTAGAAAACACGGCTAGTTTTGACCAATAAATAACCAAGTCGACACAAGTCGTCAGTTGTGAAATGATTTAATAACAATTGTACAATAATATATTTCGTAGGTATTACAAAGGTCTCGAGATCCCGTCGGATGATCCTAGAATTAAGGCGACCATCACCAACAGTCCGGCGGCGGACAAGCTGACAGAGAGTAAAGTTACGCTAAAGGTGCCGAAATGCACTAAAGAAGATACTGGAGAATATAACTTGAGACTGATAAACAAGTGGGGCGAGGCTGAGTCTACCGTAAGTAATGGAAATGATGTAACGCATTCAATAACCGAGATAATAACCGAAACTTGTATCCTCCCAGGCGTTTCTGAGTCTTCTTCTGAAGCCGGAAATCGACACCTTCCGAGATCACAGCGAGTCGGTTGACGAGCGAGTCGAGTGGCAAGCGATTGTCAGAGGCAACCCGAAGCCCGCTATCACGTGGATGAAGGACGGCACGGAGCTACAGAAGGACGATCGATACGACATGGAAGAGGACAAGAGAAACTGCAAATACAAGCTCGTCATCAAGAAGCTCAGTCTCGAAGACGGCGGCGCTTACACGATCACGGCGAAGAACTACCTGGGTGAAGCGAGTGCTCAGGCTACCTTGACGCCTCACAGTAAGTCCATCTGGTTCTCACGGTGAAATATATAGACGCGCGAAGTATGAAAGATATCTTCAGAAGTATTGGCGACAGAAAATCATTTTATCAGGCAAAGTTAATTTTTTTTTATCATATATATATATAATTCAAGATTATGATTCATCTTTCGCATATTATTATACTTTCATGATACAAAGACATCCGAATTTTCCACAGCCGAGCGTCCGACCTTCCTGAAGGACCTTTCGAAGATACAGTGCAGCGACCGCGAGGACATCGACCTGAAGATCCGCGCGACCGGCATCCCAAGGCCGAGCATCACCTGGCTGAAGGACGGTGAGATCGTCAAGGAAGACGACCGGCACCAGTTGGTGACCCATGTAGATGGCATAGTGGACAGTGTCCTCACTATCAAGACCTTCTGCGCGGACGACATCGGCAAGATCACGTGCAAGGCGAGCAATGTCGCTGGCGCCACGCAGACCAGCTGCGATTTGTCGATGACGTTCACCGCGCCTTCATTCGGCCGACCGTCGCTGCCGAGGTCGATGGAGGTCGACGAGGGTGAGCCGCTCGAACTGAAAGCCAAGGTGGACGGCAGTCCGATACCGAACGTCGCTTGGTTCAAGGACGGCGAGAGGATCACACCGGATGATCACGTGAAGATCACCGCCTTGCCGGACGGCACCACCAAGCTTACGATCGACGTCGTCAAGCCCACCGATTGCGGCGCCTACAAGCTCGTCGTCTCGAACTCCAGCGGCGACGATTCCTCGCTCTGCGCCGTCGCTGTCACACGTAAGTGAAACGTTTTTACATTGAAATTATTTTAATTCATTAATCTTAAACTACGAGTCTCAACGTTCGGTTTTCCCATTTCAATTCGTCGAGGCGAAATGGAAAGATCGAACGTCGATTTAATTATTAAATACAGTTACAAATAACTCTTCGTGTACTTGATAACAGAAATTAAAATTAATATGAAATTATATTGGGATAAAATTAAAATGAATATTAATGTGAAATTAATAATAGCATAAAATTATATTTAACATTAAGATCATGCTAAAATCAATAACAGTTTGCGATTTGATTAAGCGAATTTAATTACGAAGCGGTCCGTGCTCCTTACAGCTTCGCGAAGGAAACCGTCGTTCACGAAGCCGTTGGAAGACGCGAAAGCCGTGGTCGGGCAACCGTTGAAGCTGGAAGCTCAAGTATTAGCATTCCCGAACCCGCAGGTGCAATGGTTCAAGGATGGTATACCGTTGAGGCACACGAAGGAGATGTACTTCATGAACGAGCCGAATGGCCAGATCGGCTTGAAGATCGATTACGTACGTCCGGAGGACGCGGGCACCTATTCCTTGATTGTGTCCAACACACTCGGTGAAATCACCGGCACCGCCAAAGTAGAGGTGGAGGAGAAAGAGAAGAGACCGGAGTTTGTTGCGAGCCTCCAGCCGCAAACTGTCGTCGAAGGTTTCCCGGTGAAGATGGAGGTGAAAACTGTCGGAAAACCAATGCCCGAGCTCAAATGGCTGCGAAACGGCGACGAGGTTTTAATATATATCATATTATATTATATTATATAAATATTGTTCTTAATGTTTGGGGCAAATATTGTTAATAATGACGTTGTTACACAATATTAAGAATTTGAAAACGTTATATGTTATAAAATATCATTGTAATAAAATAACGTCGTATTAATGCCTCCTTGCTCACTGGGATACGTATTTTTTATTTTAAAACATAACATTGTGTGTCTGATATTATTTATACGTAATTAAAAAAATATATATATATTTAAATATTTTAAAGTCGATTTGTCTAACAAAATGAACGTGTCTTCAGATTGTTCCCGACAATACGCACGTAAAGATCATCAGCCAGCCGGACGGCAGTCACGCGTTGGTCCTCGACAAGGCGACGCCAGAGGACGTAGGCGAATATCAAGTGGTGGCCGGCAACACGGAGGGCACCGCGTCCTGCAAAGCCAAACTGGACGTCGCGAGTAAGACGAGGCCGGACACGCCGGAAGAGAAGCCGGCCTTCACCAATCCCATGCGTGACGTGTCCGTCGAGGAGGGTCAGCCGTTGGCGTTGGACGTGTCGTTCGTCGGCAATCCCGTTCCCGAAGTGAGCTGGACGAAGGACGGCGAGTCGGTGAAGCCATCGGAACGCGTGACGATGAGCTGCGACGGCAGGAAGGTCAGTCTGGAGATCAAGCCATGTAACGTCAAGGACGCGGGTGCCTACAGCTGCCGGCTGAGCAATCCGCTCGGCGAGGACACCACCGGCGCGAACGCCATCGTCAGGAAGGTCTATCAGTCGCCGACCTTCACGCAGAAGTTCACCGATCTGCAGCAGTTGCCCAGCTTCGACGCCAAATTCCCGGCGCGCATCACTGGCATACCGCATCCCGAGGTCACGTGGTACTTCAACGACAGGCCGATCTTGAAGGACGACGACAAATACAAGATCAAGCGCGACGGCGATGCTTGCTGCTTGTACGTGAAGGACTGCTCTTACGACGATTCCGGGCGGTACAGATGCAAAGCGGTGAACAAGGGCGGTGAGGCAGAGTGCGCAGCCAACTTGGCTGTGGTTGACAAAATGTAAGAGATCCTCCTCATTTTCTCTTTAGAAGATAATCTTATAAAATCTCGTATAAAATTATATATATATATCTTTCTTTTAAGGAAAGAGGATAAGATGTCGAAAAAGAAATTAGAATGTGCGAGAATCCGTGTCGAGTTACATAATTCATAATTTCAGCGAGAAGATGCAGAAGATCGAGCCACCGGCGTTCCTGAAGAGGATCGGCGACTGCGAGGTTTACAGAGGCATGCCGGCCAAGTTCACCGCGTGCGTCACCGGCTATCCGGAGCCCGACTTCGAGTGGTATCGCAACGGCGACCGAATCTGGCCCTCCGATCGCATCAAGATGGATCAGGAAGGTAGTCTGTTGCGACTGACGATTTCCAACGTGGACGAGCTGGATGCCGGCAAGTACGTACTGAAGATTTCCAATCCTCATGGTGAGGACTCCTGCAGCGCCGAGATGATTTACGAATGTAAGTGCATAAAAGTTCCCGTATTAAAGGAAAGCATTAGACTGAAAGATCGTAGATTACATTTCTGTGAAATAATGAAAAGATAGTTTTTTTATAAAAAAAAACATTTTCGCGCTATTGCACATAGTTGCAATAACGTTCGATTGCTGGTTTTCTGCTCACTAAGTCATAGTTCGACCATTGAGTCTCCTTCGATTTCAGCCTTGGAACCACGAGCGAAGAAGCCTCTGGCCGACCAATACGCGGACTTCGACAATTACCGGAAGTCCGGCGTGCCGTTGCCGCTGGCGGACCGTCCGATCATCAGCCGCATGATGGACCGCCATCTCACCCTCTCCTGGAAGCCGTCCATCCCGATCGGGCCGCGAGTGCCGGTCACCTACCTGGTGGAGATGTGCGAGCTGCCGGACGGCGACTGGTTCACCGCGCGCACCGGCGTCCGCAGCTGCGTATGCGACATCCGGAACCTCGAGCCGTTCCGCGACTACAAGTTCCGCATCCGCGTGGAGAACAAGTACGGCATCAGCGATCCGTCGCCCTTCGCCCAGACCTACCGGGCCAAGCTCGAGCCGGAGCCGCCCAAGTTCTTCCCCTACCTGCCACCCGGCATCGACTTCCGCCCCGAGACCAGCCCGTACTTTCCGAAGGACTTCGACATCGAGCGGCCGCCCCACGACGGCTACGCACAGGCGCCCAGGTTCCTGCGTCAAGAGTACGACACCCAGTACGGCGTGAAGAACCACAACTGCAACCTCTTCTGGTTCGTCTACGGCTACCCCAAGCCGAAGATGACGTATTATTTCAACGACCAGCTGATCGAGTCGGGCGGCCGTTACGACCAGAGCTACACCAGGAACGGCCAGGCGACCCTCTTCATCAACAGGATGCTCGAGAGAGACGAGGGCGTCTACGAGGCTGTCGCCACTAACGAGCACGGCGAGGCTAGGCAGAGAGTCAACCTGAAGATCGCCGAGTACCCCACGTTCATCGAGAGACCCGACGAGACCATCGTGATGGTGAGGAGGACCGGCCAGCTGGTCGCTCGCGTCACCGGCGTACCCTACCCGGAGCTCAAGTGGTACAAGGACTGGAAACCCATCGCTTCGTCTTCCAGGATCAGGGTTCGTGCTCTTTGTACTCTATTCTTTTTTTATCCCGTTATATTTTGTTACATGCAATAGAGAATCGGTATTCGACGCATAACACAGTTATAAACATTGTTATATCATTAATATTTTTATCATTAAACAATTTATATTACACGTCTGTAAAGATATCTTCTTGGTCAAGTTTGCTTTCGGATGGTAGATTCAGTTCACCGAACCGGACACGACGACCCTCATCATCAACGAGGCCATCACGAAGGACGAGGGTCTTTACTCGATCAGCGCGGGCAACGTGGCGGGCTCGGTATCTTCCTCGGTGATACTCCACGTGGAGGAGAACGAGCACGAGTACGGATACAGAACTTACCGGCACAAGATGGACGTGCAGCCGCGCGACAAACCGTTCGGCGACTTCTACGACCTGGGCGACGAACTCGGTCGCGGCACGCAGGGTGTCACCTACCACGCGGTCGAGAGGAACACCGGTAGAAATTACGCCTCCAAGATCATGCACGGTCGCGGTGACCTCAAGCCGTTCATGTACAACGAGATGGAGGCGATGAACAGTCTGCATCATCGCAAGCTCCTGCGGCTGCACGACGCTTTCGAGACCAACGATTCGGTCACCCTCGTTATGGAACTGTATCCTTCCGTTACTACACTTATGTCTCAAATCACGATAATTGAGTCAAGGTAATTGTGACATCAGAGTAATCGTGGCGGCGTAATATTATTTTTACAGAGGTACAATTACAATTATTTATTGAAATTATTTGCCTTTTTTTTCATTAATATTATAGGGAATATTTATTAATATTATTGTTCTTTATATGTAATAGTTTTACACAATTACCACAAGATGGGCAATCACTATTTTTTTATTTTGTGGTTATTAATACTTTTATTACTGGAATATGTTACGATTACCTTGATTGATTCTGCAGTTTTTTTTTTTTTTTTTTTTTTTTTATACAACGTTCGAAACTGGCAGAATGACATAAAAATGAAAAATCCTTAACGATAATTTAGAGCGGCTGGTGGAGAATTAGTAGACACTCTTGCGAGACAAGAATTTTACACCGAGATAGACGTTGCTCGTTACATACGCCAATTGTTATGGGGATTGGAGTACATGCACGGAAATCATTATGCGCATCTTGGTCTGACGGTACGTTATATATAAAATTTGCTTTTATTATATACATTTTTATTTTATTTTTATTTTTTATATAATTTATTTCTTATATGAAAGATTCATCGTTTATATCACTTGTGCATTCAAATCAACAAATTAAATATAAAATTCGAGCTCTAAATAATTTCAAAAGTAGTAACGTAACTCGCAAAAGTGAGCATTTATTTTTACAAGTCAATGACATAACAAATAACTGTGATGGATATATTTGATTTAGTAATAATCTTCCTTTCATTTTCAATTTAACTTAATCTTTGATTTAATTAATTCTCATTCAATATGATCTTAATCTAAGTATATAATTTTTCTTTAATTCTATTTAATAATGATCTTTCCCCTCAGCTCGGCGATCTCCTGATCTCCCACTCCGGCGGAGACGACCTGAAGATCGGCGACTTCGGGCTCGCTCGCAAAATTTCGCAGGCGAGGCTGATGACCTTGGCGTATGGTATGCCGGAATACGTCGCACCGGAAGTGACCAATAACGAGGGCGTCAGCTATCCCGCGGATATGTGGGCCGTCGGTATAATCACCTACATCTTGCTGTCGGGTATATCACCGTTCAGAGGTGCGAACGACCGAGAGACGTTGACGAAGATCAGAGCCGGCAAGTGGGACTTCGACGAGCGATGGAGGAATATTTCGAATGAAGCGCAGGACTTTATTCGCAGCCTATTAGCGTACAACGTCGAGCAGAGGATGGACGTCAAGACCGCCTTGGCTCACCCGTGGTTCAATTACATCGACAGCTTGCCACCGGAGCCCTACAGAATACCGTCCGAGAACTTGAAGAACTACTATAAACTTTACCGGCAAGTGGATTCTAATAATATTCTAAGGATGCATTTACAAGCAAGTGTGTCGTAATAAATAATTCCGCATATTTTTTTAACGAAAATTTACATTTTTACGGAGAATTAGGGGACTAAAGAGAGTAAAATAAGAATAGGAAAAATTCCGGGAATGTATTTCGTACGATCGGAAAATGTCTCGATTTACGAAGAGCATATTTTTACAGCGATTGGTACAGCAACGCTTCCAGCCGCATGTGGTATCGCAGGCGCAAGTTGGAGACCGCGTTTGAACATCCCTCGCGAATGGTGTATCCACCAGGACACAGATTCACGCCTGAACCCAGCGTCGACAGGAGTTACAGCCCAAAGAAGCCCTCGGCCAGGACGTGGGAGAACCAAGTGCCGTCCAGGGAGCCGATTGACACGGAAATCGGAATTATCAAGAGCGAAAGCCAGTAAGAGACATTCTACAGCGATCAAACGTCAAGTTTTCATAAACATGTGTTCTCATTTTTATCCCTAGACATAAATGCGAGCAACAATATATAAGTAATTCAAATTAAATTAAATTAAAATTAAATTTAACTTGAATTTAACTTAATTTGAATTATTTAAATATTTATATTTATATAATATTAATTTAATCAAGATAATTACAATTAAAGTTTAATTTAATTAAATTTTAATTCTAATGAAAATTAATCTCGACAAAAATCAAGAATTTTGCATTAAAATTTTCACAAGCATGATGTCAGAAATGTAAAGAAATAATGAAATTTTATAGTTATCAAAACGGGCCGGACACGTACCTCCTCCAGCTGCGGGACACGGACTTCCCCGTGCGACTACGCGAATACATGAAAGTCGCGTGCAACCGCAGCCCGGGATTCTCGCGCTCTATCACCGAGGACAACGGCTTCGATTGGAGGGTGAGTATAGACTATTACGTCGTCGTTACGCTCAGATCAAATTCTCCGTTTCGCCACAGGCGCCCATTATTCGAGAACGTCGTCGCTTCACGGACGTCATGGACGAGGAGATCGACGACGAGAGGCGAGAGCGCATCAACCGGTACGGATCGGCGGACACGTACACGCTCAGGCGTTTGAAGAACGAGCTGGGCACCCGATTGGACAGTTACGCCGAAGCCGAGGCGATGATCGGCTCGAAGAAGGAGGGTCAGCCGCCGTTCTTCCGCGAGAAGCCGCAGATCTGCCCGATCCAGGAGGGCAGGCCGGCGCAGCTCGTCTGCCTCGCGGTGGGCGATCCGAAGCCGCTGATACAGTGGTTCAAGAACGACATGGTCATACAGGAGAGCAATCGGGTGAAAGTAACCGAGGACGGCGAAGGGAGATCCATACTCACTTTCAACCCCACGAAAGAACATGACATCGGCATATACAAGGTCGTGGCGAGGAACCCGATAGGACAAACGGTCGTTAGAACCAGGGTGCTCTTGGCGACCGTTCCTTTCGGTCCGGATTCCCCGGAGGTAATCCGATGGTCCGCTTTGCGGATCTGTGACGATGAAGTAGTGTGAAAAGCAAGTTCTAGCGCGCAGAGAATTTTACGGTAAAAATTCGAGAATTGGATCGACAGAAATATCGGAAAGTAACTTGATTTTCCACACACAGAAGAAGAAAAAAAGACCCAAGTTACTTGTATACGTGCTTTTCTTTTTTCACAGACGTCCGACGTCTCGGACACGGAGGTGCTCCTGCGGTGGAAGCAGCCCAAGTACGACGGCAACTCGCCGGTATTGTGCTACAACCTTCAGTACAAGGAGGGGGACTCGATCGCCTGGATAGACGTCGGCTCCAACATCGACCACGAGTTCTACCTGGTGCGCGACCTGAAGCAGGACACGAGCTACAACTTCCGTCTGGCGGCGCGCAATCGCATCGGCTGGAGCGAGAAGGGCATCCCCTCGAAGCTGATCAAGACCCGGCCGCCTGGCTGCCCGAAGGTGCAGATCACGCGCGCGATGAGGCACCTGCAGGAGCTGACCGAAGCCGGGCAGGAGATCGCCCTGGAGGAGGACAAGCAGCGCATCGACTACACCGTGGAGGAACAGCCGATCGAGTGGTCCTCGGCGGAGCCGCAGTTGTCCAGCAAGTACAGCTTCATCTCGGAGCTGTCGCGCGGCCAGTTCTCCGCGGTGGTGAAGGGCGTGGAGAAGAGCAGCGATCGCGTGATCGTCGCCAAGATCCTCGAGCTGAACGCCGAGACGGAGAAGCAAGTGAACCGGGAGTACGAGGCGTTGCGCTCGCTGCGGCACGAGAGGCTGGCGATGCTGGAGGCGGCGTACAAAGCCACGCCGATCGCGATGTTCGTCATGGAGAAGCTCCAGGGCGCCGACGTGCTCACCTACTTCTCCAGCAAGCACGAGTACACTGAGAACTGCGTGGCGAACGCGGTAACGCAGATCCTCGACGGGCTGCAATATCTGCACTGGCGGGGCTACTGCCACCTGGACATCCAGCCGGACAACGTGGTGATGTCGTCCGTGAGGTCGGTGCAGGTGAAGCTCGTTGACATGGGCTCCGCTCACAAGGTCAGCAGGCTGGGCACGACCGTGCCGAAGCAGCTCGGCCATCACGAGTACAGGTCGCCCGAGCTGTACAACGACGAGCCGGTTTATCCCCAGACGGACATCTGGATGGTCGGGGTGTTGACCTACGTCCTACTGTCCGGGGTCTCGCCCTTCCGCGGCAAGGACGCGGACGAGACCCGGCAGAACGTATCCTTCGTCAGGTACAGATTCGAGTATCTCTACAAGGAGCTGAGCCAGGAGGCCACGAGGTTCCTCATGCTGGTCTTCAAGCGTGCGCCGAGGTTCGTGCAATGCACGATGCAAATCAGTCTTCTGCATGATACGAGGAAATAATCGCATTGATTTTTTTTTTTTTTTTTCAGTAAAAGACCATTGACGGACGAGTGCCACGACCACAGATGGCTGTTGCCGACCGATTACATGATCAAGAGACGCGAGAGGGCGGTGTTCCTGGGCAACCGGCTGAAGGAGTACAACGAGGAGTACCACGAGGAGAAATTGAAGCTAGCTTCGGAGAGCGACAGTCTGGCGAGTGAAAGTCTGCTGGGCTCCAAGCAAAAGCTCATCAGGTCGACCAGTATACAAGAAGAGCTGCGCACCACGTTCTAACGATCAAACTGCGATTTTCCATTTATCTTACACATATTCACACGCACTCACACGTACACACATAAAACACGTACCACCTCGCGTACGTTGCCTAGTCTGTTTTACGGAGGACGAGAGGATGAGAAACGAGAGACGCGAGAAGCGAGTTTCTCCGTTTCCTCTTTTGTTATTATTTATTTGTTACAAATTGTAATTATAACGGAGACCACTGCTGTTCGATTATCGATGCTTCGCCGACGGGGATGTCGTCGGCGGTCAAATTACACACAGACACACACACACACACACACGATGAATTTTTTCAGCCGTCCGTTAATTCGACGAGTATAAAACGAATGAATTGCGCTCTACACAACCCGATAAGACAAAGTGCAGATCGAATTTCTTGCGACTCAGCAAGAAATGTTGATTACGCGCGCGCGTTGTACGAATATTATAAATAAATATTTGAGAAAAATGCCTGACAACACGTGACAAGCGCTCGTTATTCTTTCATATTGGACGTATGTGTAGATTGTTGGAACGATTTCCTCTGTGTATTATTAAACATCGACTTTATTTACAGATTCCGCGTTACAGTATTTCCAGAAGAGGACAAGTATTATTGTACACGTGATGCATTTCCAATCCTCTTCTCTTATTCATATATCGAAATAATATTTAGTATACACATTAACAAAATTTTGCTATAACAACCCAGCAATTAAATTATTCAATTCCAGTATAATCTCTCTCTCTCTCTCTCTCTGTCTTTTCGCAATAAAAATAGACTAGCAAAATACGAAACTAGGACAAACCATGTTCAGTCAGTAGATATCAAATAACAACGTCCGCATCTATCAACCGTATTATCCTGAAGCAAGTTAAAATCTATTTCACTCGTTCACCCGGAAAAAAAAAGAAGAGCAATCAAATTAATTCGACAATAGTCCTTGCCTTAAAATGTTACAATGTTAATCATCTCTTTGCATATTGCATTACGTAGTCTCTAACTTTACTTCGAAACGACTCTTTATCCTTAATAAACTGATCCGCTGCATCTTTATTCAAAGGATCATCAAAGTTTAGGAGGTCCTGGAAGAAACACAATGTATACATGTCGGACACAATCGCCGATGAGGATTGAACGTTACGTTATAAATAGTCGTCATGTGCTTACAGTAAAAAGGGAATTTAAACCCCAAACAACGTCTTTCAGCTTGCGAGTCGGCGCCCATCCCATTCCGTCAAGACTACTTTGCCTTAATATAGAAAGGCAGACGTCACCCTCCTCACTTATATTAGGATGCCATAACTTCGTCTGACATTTCACTTTCGGCGGCTGTAAAATGTTCGTTTTAACATACCTTTCCGGTAAACAAAATATTAAGCAACGTGCCAGCAAATTGATAGCTAATTTGATGAAAATGCCATGGTAGATCCACAGTTATCTGTGTTTCCAAGTTCATATTCTGTCAATGACAATTAACTCTATTGGCACAACTTGACGGCAAAATGGCAACAGAAACCAAGCAGAATGTTGAATCCGCAGTATGTTCTTAAGTATACGTAAATAGTTGAAGAACGATAGATTGCTTAATTTCCACTATCATATTCTGTTAGTAGACTTTTGTATTTCCACTAACAGGCTGCTGACAAGAATTTTATAGCAGGTACTGTTCAAAATTTGTCTTTATAAATTTGACTAAATTATGCAATTGAATATGAAGTGTTTCTGTCATTCAGCACCGTGAAATCATTGATCGCAAAATTACCGCCATATTGTAATCCTCAGGTATATAGATTTGAAAATAGAAACGACCACCGATCCAATATCCTTCGTCTGGTACAATTAAAAGCGTAAATTCGTGGAGTCGATGTGGGTCGTTGAATGAGACCTGACAAGTGGCTGGCAGCGTCTGTTCCATCTCCTGCACCTGAATGAAATAATATACATCAATTACAGGCCGATACTTACGTAATGTATGACCACATTGGAAAACTACCATAATGTCAAATACCTCTTTGACCAATAATTTATCACGTACGGAGACTCGCTTATTGAAATCTCTGTTCTTTGAATTTGATACATCGTTATCTTTCTTCAGCTTGCCTCGTAAAGTAATCATATTAAGCCGTGCTGGTAATTCCTATTTCACAGAATCCTGTTTCACAGAAAAATAAAATGCGTTATCATTCTTCCAAAATCTGTCTGTGAGGGTTAACAAAAATAAAAAAAAGAAGCAGAATCTCAAAGCATGTTAGAGTCTTGTAACTTATTATAAGATCATTGTCAAATTTTAATTTTCTTTTTTTCTTATTGTAAAAGCGTCTTACCAATCTGCAAAATGCTGTTCAGTCATACGATTTATCGCATCTAGGTATGTCAGTTTTGAAAATATAATTTCTAGGTTAGAAGCATGACACGCTTAACCTCCGACGGCACGACATACCTTTCGTTGCCGAGTTGAAGGACCTTTGTTTCTGTATCACCTGAATTATGTACGTTAAAGTGTCAATAAAGGGGGCTCATCTCATAATTTGTATTTATACGTTTAATTGTACACCATAAATAACCGACAAAATCATAAACGCTAACGTACAACACGAAGTTCGAACATTACGTTAATATCTCTTAAGCCCGTATCAGACTATGGACTTGAAGATTGAGATGAATTGAAATTTGACCAATCAGTGTAGAATTCACTAAATTTCACTAAATCTGAGTTCAGTTAACTTTACATTGATTGGATAAATTCGTCGGGTTTACGCGTATTTAACATGCAAACATGCGATATAATTTATAAATATAATTTTAATTTTTCAGCCTTAATTTTTTTGTATTAAAGCGTATATAACTAATACATTGCTCTATTACTTATCTTTATGCCTACGCTTTGTATATATAATTTCACAGCTGTCAGATCATTGAGTGGTCACCATTTTTCGTTTAACTCGAAATATTTGACGAAAATTAACGACAACATTAATATAGCTAATGTGGTTAAAACTACAGACTTCAAGCTTTAATGTGCTTTTTGAATGATCTCGATAGCATCATTATTGCGAAAGTTACAGACTGATTAATTTCGCCTATTTTATTACAATGGAAAGTACGCCCGCCCTTGAGTCATACTACTTGAGAAATAGAAAGTACGTCTGACTCCACCGTTATAGTCATATCACGACCTTAATTTCTCGTTAAGTATAATGGCGGCTCGTAGCGGAGGTTCTGGAACTAAATTTCAGAAATAACGGTTCTAATAATTCTGTAAACCCGTTATATTAATAATGTTCCTATAACAGAAATAACGGGTTTACGGAATTGTTAGACCCGTTATTTTCGCAATTTAGTTCCAGAATCTCCGCTACAAGTCGCTACTATACTATACGGCCGCGCGACGCTGGTATACGTTGTGGTTCGGTGCCATCATTGGCCTCATTGGTGCTATTATTGGCATTACTGTTTAGAATGTATTGCGAAAAGAAAGAGGAAGAAGGAAATGGCAAAGTTATCGTACAGTTACACACCAGATTACTTTTCTTTGACGGATATTTTGTGCACGGAGGAAAGATTATCGTGTAAAGTGGAGGTTACATTACCTCGTTTAGGTAAGTTTATGCGGGTTTCGTTATTCTTCATTTTACCGCGTCTTTTAGTACGTTAGAATATTAAACAGTATTTATTCGTTTTAAATAAAATCCTAACAATAAATAAAACTAAACGGAGAAACATATTTGCTTCGTTTAAAGAAGGAATTTCTGTGTCTCGCATTTAGCCAATTTTATATGTTATAATAATACTAATGTCTTTGGATATTAGTCGTTTAAAATTTATGTTATTTATAAACTGCTAAGAGAATATTTGTAACAACTTTATATGCTTTGTATAGAATATATGAACTTATATATAACTAACTAGTTACTGATATTATATAATATATAATTAGGTTTCCTGGATCTTTCTTCTGAATCAGAGGATTTAAAGCCAGGTACAAAGTTGGAGCTTCCATTATGGCTGGCACAACCACTGAATATTTCACGAGAACCTATAGTCAGCATAGATATACCAAAAACATATAAAGAAGGCTACAGGTATACATATATATACAGTAAGACCTAGTTTAACACAGGGAATACGTTTCAATAAGTTCCAGCGTTAAACGAGCTCATTTTAACCCATTTGCATTATGACTCTACTTAAGTTTCTGTGTTCAGACATCAGCGGCGTTCAACTGACGGTTGGCCCGTATCACCGGCACGGCCGTATATCGGCAGTTATTATTTTCGTTAATTTCTACAATACACAGTTAACTTCTACAGTAAATGACTTCCGAATAGTTTGCAGAGTTTATTTAACATGGTATTTTGTGAAATGATCCATACATAATGCTACATCGCAAACATTGACAACAAAATGTAAACTGTGTCATATGCGGAATATTCCGCGAGCGGTGATAAAAGAATATTCTGCGCTCGATGGATAGGAGACAATCGTCATGCACGGAATATTCCGCTTACGGATACAAATGGTTATGGTTGGTGCATGCCCGCTTCATTTGCACACATATACAACAAATACCGCGTGCGATTTCAGGGAATCTCACTACTACCGTGTAATACTAAAACAGCGTTAAGCGGGATCTTACTGTATTATATAATAAATTCATGGAAAATTTGAAATTATTTTTCTAATAAATTTTTTCTTTCTCTCTGTTTTATAGAGAAATCTTATTAGCGGATGCATGTACCGTTGTATTGAATAAATGGAATCCATTTTATTATGAATTAGGAATGTACTTGAAAAAGTTCAATAATCGGGATTGTGAAATGATTGTCGATAGTTTATTGCTGGTAAGTGCTGAATTAGTTTTAAGATTGAATTAACTGATGTTCACACACATTGCTTATATATAATTATACAATTTCCAGACCTTCAGATCACGATTTAGATTGGTCATGGACTGGGCACAGAATCCTATTTCCGACCCCACGCTCAACAATTTACTGCCAAGGTTAGAAAGAGAACTATTCTTTGCGGGAAGGAAGGCCAAGCAGCAACTGAATGAATGGCTGAATAAAGGTTCGAATGTTATCGAAACCTCGCAAAGTGCTGTGAATCTTAAGAAACGTAAACGAACAGATTACGAACTCAATTGAGAAACATAATACGTGAAGAATTCTATTCACATTGTGATTGTTATATATGTATACATTGACTAATACAATTTTAATGTGGTTAATTAGTAGATAACAAAACACAATGTGTATAATAATATTAAACAAAATTTATTTTCTTATAAATTAATATGACATTGATCCTTTACTTAAAGATAATCGCGTTTTACATGTATAAGTAATAAGTAAAAATTTTATTTACATATATTTTTTTATTTACAATATATATGGTCTCAGTCACATACGAACTGTCAACAACATGTAGAAAGAGTCATATAACAAGAAATGGTAATATCTACTTCACAACCCACGACTAAAAATTAAGATATCCTATTAGATACGTTTTCTCCCCCCAACGTGTGTTCTACATTTTCACTGCGTAATATTCTATGATTCACCGATATATAACATGTCATTATCAGCAATAACAATCCTATATTTCTTAATTGAACTATATATCTCTAATATATTTCTCCTCTATCTTATGTGTTGAAACATGCTAACGTTTCTTAAGTTTTCTTCATACAAAAATAGAAAATATATCTATATCTTTCTGCCATAATTAGAGCGGTAAAATAGCATATTGCTTTCTTAA